>NW_026693882.1:0-17494 GCF_021218885.2 Marmota monax | reverse complement strand
TTCAAGTGTAGTTTGGAGTTGTTAGGGTTCTGCATTTTTGAAGATGAGTTATTTCTTCATATTTGGAAGTGTGTGAGCTTTTATATGAAGAGTGTATGATATTTTGTGTATATTTGGATATATGTGCATATTTGTAGGTAGTGGGTAACTGGGCAGAGATGAGATGCCTATGTGGAGTTACTTGTGTATTGAGATTGTATTACCTACCACACCTCAGGGGTGTGTGTATTTGTGTTGCATGTAGTAGCAATAGTTGTGAGGGGGAAGAATGTTTAGGTGTTCGTTAGTAGGTGTATTTATGGGACATGGCAGTTGGTGTCTGCTTTCTGCTGCCATATATGTATTAAGTAGAAAGTTATTTATAACTGGGCAGTAAGGATATATGTATGAGATGGAGATGTGACATTGTGTATTTACATAAGGGAGTGTGGAAATTGTGGTTATATGTGTTAGAGATACATGATACAATTATTCCTTAGAATTTGAGTAGTTATAAAGTGTATTCTAGTTGCCTGTGATAATTCGGGATTTGTAAGTGAGCTTAGTGGTATTTTATATGATATGCTGGAACTATTTTCTTTCGCGTTGCAAATTCCTTTGTGGGTTAGCAGATGGGTGGGTGAATTCTGTGAGTTTCTTCAGTTGGAATGAGATTGCTAGGAGTATTCAAAGTGTATTGCTTTGGAGAATGCTGTGCCATTTCTATGTGTGGACAGGGATGTTTGGCTGGTGAGGTTGGCAGAGTGCTTTCTGGCTATGTAGAATACTGAGTAGTGTTTTAGGGAATCTCTATATTCATGTTTTGCATATATTTCCGTGTCTGAGTCTCCTGTGGGAAGTTTTACATATATAGTGATCCATATATAGCGATTAATTAATATGTGCATGGTTTTTCAGGTGTGCTGGTATTGAGCTCTCTGCCTCATGCATGCAAGACTAGCATTTTTGCATTTTGTGTGTAGATAATCAAGTGATGAGGAGTATGTTCATGAATTTGTGGATGTGTGCATTTAGAATCAGTGTGTATACAAAATACTCAGGCATTCTGTTTGTGTTTATTTTGGGATGAAATTCTTGAAAATTTTGGTGGTGACATTAGGATGTGTGGTTCTGGTATATAATTATGTTTTACTCTCATGCATTTGAGAAATGTTGGTTGTTGTGTCTTGAATTCATGGGACTCTTAGGATCTGGCAGATGTGAGAGGTTCATTGTGTCCTTATAAATAGATTGTCTTCAGGTGTTGTGGAATGTATGTAGTTTAGAACTGTGGGACTTCATGTGGGTCTGCTTTGTTTTAGTGCAAGAGATGACTGGTTTTATACTTTTTAGTTTGCCAGTCTGTGCCCGTAGGGTATTTGTTGGATGTATATGAGCAGTGTGTTTGTTATACAGGTATGTGCCTGGCCCATGTTGAATGTGTATGTTCAATTGTGGTAATGCACATGAATTTAGGACAAATGGGGTATTTTCTGCAAAAAAAAAATCATGTAGTAACAGATGGTGATTCTGTGCATTTAGGGTGGAGATATCAGATGTACATCTGTTCAGAATCCTTGAGGAGTATTTTTGGCTGGAGATGTTACTGGGGTTTTGTTTGTGTAGTTGAAGTTGGAATTCAAGTTAGTTCACCCTGGGGCAGGTGAGTTTTGTGCACGTATTCATTCTGTGCTGGAACTGCCAGGAGCCAGCTATGGTAGCTGCTGCTGCTCATCCTTTTGAGTTTCATGTTCAGTGGCATCAGGTCATTAGGTTGGAATTAGTCTTGAGATAGAATCTGGGAAAGGCTCATGAGTTAGAAATTTGGCCACCAGGGGATGGTTCTATTGGGGGAGATTTTCAAGGTGGGATATAGTGGAAGTTAATCATGTCATTGGGTTGTTCTCTGGAATGGGAATATTGGGACCTGAGTCTTTTCTTATCCATACCCCCTTTATTTTTGTTGTTGTTGTTTTTTGTTGCTTGCTGGCCACATTGAAGTGATGAGAATGAGAGCTTAAGCATCCTCACCCCTGCAGCGTACTGTACTGCCCAGCCTCAGGTCCAAAGGCAACAGGGCCAAGCAAGCAGTCATGGACGGTAACCTCTAAACAATGAGCCCAAATTCATCTTCTCTCCTTTCATGATGTTGATATCAGATATTTTAGAACTAGGACAGACTACTGTTTAACCCAGAAACATTGGTGCCAAGAGTGTGCCTGTTTTTGTGACCTGTGATTCAGAAGCTTCTGAACTGGTTTCCAGGAGGATATATGGAAAAGCTTGGAGAAAGGGCTAGAGAGAGCCTGGAGTGCTAGGAGAGAGCTTTGTGGGTGATGCTGATGTGAGGTCAGACCAGAATGTGGAGATGCAGACAGTGGAGGCCGTGTCCACGAGGTTTTGAGACTGAAGTAAGTTGGGAATTGGATTAGAGGCCACTCACGTTACTTCTGGCAAGAATTAGCCTACATTCTCCATGTCCTTAGAATTCATGGGAGGCTTATTTAATGGTGTGAGAAGGTTATACTTTATAGATAGGAGGTGTCCCCATAACGCTCATGTGTAAGATAATGCAAGAACATTTAGAGGTGAAATGATTGGGTTTTGAGAGCTTTATCCACTGGTGTGGATTAACTGGATGGTAACTGTAGGCAAGTAGGGTAGGACTGGAAGTAGTCAGTCAAAGGGGGCATGCTTTTGGGGTTCATAGTTTGTCTCTCTCTCTCTACTTCCTCATTGCCATATCCTGAGCTTCTTTCCCACTCCCTACACTTCCACCACAACGTTCTGCCTCATCTTGGCCCCAGAACACCATATGGGCCCACAGAGGCCATGGTCCAGGCTGCCCTGGCTAATGTCCTCATTCACAGCTGACCTTGGCATTGTCCATGTGATGCTGGTTATCAGCTTACAGCATGCAGGAGTAGTAGGGCTGTGAAGGTTTGCACTGATACTTCAGAGGAAAGGCTGGTGGCCAGGAAGAGCATGTCACAGTCAGAGTGCAATCCAGCAGCCCCAGAAGCAGTGATTTGTCAAACTGGGGGAGCGGAGCCAGTGTTGTGGTGGAGAGCTCAGTAAGTTAGCACTGGCAGCCTATGAAACGCCTGCTCAGGGAAGTGAAAGTAGTGAGCACACCAGCTCTAGGGAGTGGTCCCACATCAGTCCAAGCAGGAGGGGTGAGGATGCTCAAGCTCTCGGGGACCCCTATCACGCCATCAGGTGTCCTAGTTTCACCCCTGGAGCACTAGACTTAACGTGTGCCCTGCTGTGCTTTTTCAGTTTCCTCCTTGCTGGTTTCCTGTTCTTCTCTATGGGGCTGGTTGTGTTTCCCCTGTGCAGTTGTATCTTGGAAACATGCTAACTTTCTTTTTGATTAATAAAGAGGATTTCAGCTAATGCAACTACAAAAGGTTTGATTGTGCTGCTTTGCTTCCACCTGTGATAGCCAGTAATGCAGAGGCAGAGAGGTGTGAGAGAAAAGGCTTCCTTTGCAACAATCCAGTGTGTCAGAGATGAATGGCTAGCTCCTGGTCTCACCTTGCTTAGTTCTGCCGAGTGAAAGTATATACAGTGTGTTTTGTGGGATTGTTCTCTGAGTCTTGGGCAGGTGGGCACAAGTGCAGTTCACTAGGGTGAAAGGATGTCCTTTAGAGAGGGCTGGGGTTGTGGCTCAGTGTTGCAGCGTTTGCCTGGCATGTGTGATGCACAGGGTTTGATTCTCAGCACCACATATAAATACATAAAGACCATTGACAACTAAACAAATATTTTTTAAAAAACTCCTCTAGACGAGCTGGGGTCGTGTGGGTCCTATCTGAGTCCAGTGGACACTGACCCATCCCAGACCTGTGAATCTAAGATAGTGCGATTGTTTAGATGTCTGCATTCTCAAAGTGTGTGCGTCTGGTTTCCATCCTAATCAGTGTCTTCTCTACACTTGTGCCCATACCTTTTCATTTGGACATTTCCTGTGACCTAGTATGGAGGAGTGCCCAGTGTATGGGTTAGTGCTTTTAACTGTTTCTATGTTTAGTCATTAAGATAGGGATGAGGTTATGGGGAGAAAAGAAAGCTATGCTCATTAATGAAAAAGAAAAGAGTGGCAGTAAAGAACCTTTTAATTCAGGGTTCAGCATCACTATGTTCCCTGCATCTCAGAGGAGACTTTGGATGAGGACTATTGGGAAAGCACTGTTGAGATTTGTGGACTGACTCTTGGAGACTTGGAGATGGACTGAATGCCCTTTTTTTTCTGTGATACAGACATGAATTTGGGGGACAAGGGGTAGGGGTAGATGTTCTGGTAATGACCTTTAGTGTCCCCCAAAGGCTCAGGTATGAAACCTGTGGCTCTCTGCCGATGGCACTATTGGGAGGTGCTGGAAGCTTTTAGAAAGTGGGGTCCAGTTGATGAAATTAGTTCACTTGGGAAGTGTTCCTGAAGGGGTCCTTGGATCCTTATGCATTTCTCTCTCTGCTTCCCAACTTCCATGAAGTGAGCAATTTTCCTCTGCTACACACTCTGCCAGATGTTCTGCCTTGCCAGAGGTCTGTGGCAAGAGTGCCAAGTGATCGTGGACTGTAACCTCTGAAATCATGAGCCAAAATAAGTCTTTGCTTCTTTGACAGTGTTGATCTCAGGTGTATTTTCACAGGGTTGAAAAGTGATTGGGACAGGTCCTGTCAAAAATACAAGAGGCTCCAGACCCTTCCTCTAACCAGATTTACCTCCTCTGTCTGTATGTAGCAGGGAACAGCTGATAATTTACTCAGTTATCTTTTGCACAACAAACATGCCAGGAATGTCCCCAGGTTAGAATTCAGGCATGTAAGGATGCCAAAGGCCTCTTGTGTGAGAACACTGCAGACCCCATTCATAAACTGGAGCAGATGTGGCTTAAAAGAGTCGAGGTGAACAAGCCTGGGCCTGGCATGGAAACACACATTGCACAACAATGTGGCCTCCCAGCTAGGAGACATCCATCTTGACCGACAGTGGCTACTCAAAAGGGTCTATTTGGGGTGATCCTCTCCTTTAGGTACCCCTTAAGTGTTCCAGAGGACCTTCATTTCCAGAGGCATTATCTGAGAGGGCTGTCTTCCTATTTGAAGGGTTTTCCTCTGTATTCCGCAGTTATTGAGTGGCTGGAAGTACCTTTCAGTTTTATAAGAGAAATGTGCTCTCTCCTTTGTACTTTTATAACACCAAGGTATGTGCCTGAAGTCTGCTTCTTCACCCCTCCACCTCTGTGCGTAGGGCCCACAAGATCAATGTCATTGAACAAAAGGCTAACTGGGTGTGTCAATGTTCAGATTATGTATGTGGTGTCTGATGTGCCTGAAGTCTGCTTCTTCACCCCTCCACCTCTATGTGCAGGGCCCACAAGATCAATGTCATTGAACAAAAGGCTAACTGGGTGTGTCAATGTTCAGATTATGTATGTGGTGTCTGTGTGTGTGTGTGTGTGTGTATGAACTTGTTCCTCTGGCACCAGGACTTTGTGTTCTCATGTGTTTCATTTCATGTGTAGAGGTATGGAAAGGACATGAAACAGGACACCATGAATTATCTTTGGTGTGAGTGTTTGATTGTCGTGTGTAAAGATTGTGTCTGAGTGATGTCTTTGGTCAGTGTTGGGTGAATGCCTTTCTGGCAGGACGTTTGTTTGGGGTGTTAGTGCTCGTTCTGAAGGTGTTGTTGTTCACAATAGTCCACAATGCCATGTGTGCAGCATGCATTTGAGAAGAGCAAGGATGTTGTCTTACATTTCTGTGTTGGATCTGTGCATTTTCATAGAGTTTATACGTATGTTCATGGTGCCTAGGTGAGAATTTAGGTACTTATATTTTTTGGTATATAAAGATTTGTAGAGAATGGGATTTTTTGGTATGTTGGGGTATTAGGAGTTATGTATGTATGACCAGTGGATGTGAACAGATTCTGTTGATAGTTTCTCAAGATGGACTGCTGTGTATGTTCTTATTTTGGGCTTTGAGTGATCATGCTGTTCTTGGGAATGGAGGAGTATCCTGTTTGAGTATATAGACGAGTTAGTGATATCCATGTAAGCCTGAGCTTTGCTGAACTTCAAATTCTGAAGCATTCTGTGTATGTGCGTATTTGCAACATATAGGTGATTGTATGTGCTACATTTGAGAATAGAAGTTGTTGTCATATGTTAATAAGTATATTTGTTCTAAATCTATTCAGTTATTGAGGGGGTTTATATGATTGCATTTGGGGGATACTGAATGGCGTGTGTTTTTCTGGGGTGTGAGGATATATGTATCTGAAGCACACAAAATACCCCCACGCAATAGACCCTAGCCTTAATTAAGCTTCTCCTGTTGTTAGATCAGCAGCATTCATGCAGGGTTTATTGTGGTTGGTCCTGTCCTCTTTCTTGTGAATGCCAGGTTTGCACACAAAAGGTGAGATAAAGTCTGTAAGCTTGCTGTACAAAAGATATTGTCTCTGTTTTCTTGGTAAAAACTTATGAAACCTGTGTCTGGCCTAGAGGATGGGATGAAAAGCACCTGTAATGTGAACACTCAAGCCCCACCCCCCGCTGCCCATGGGATATAAAGTTCAAACTATTTCCATAATAGCTGTCCAGAGAATGTTTCAGGCCCGAGCCACACTCTGGACTGGTTGACTGCAGCCAGTAAACCTGCTTCCTGAAACGTCCTCTGGTATCCAGCCTCCTCTTTTCTATTTTATATCTATTTTAAGTGTTTCTTGGAGGTGGCTGGAATATGGGGCTTTGTATGAAAGGCTATTTATCAGAATTGTTTGGATTTTGGTGTGCATTTGTTTTAATTTGGGCATGAGGAACTCTGGGTGTGCAGTCAGGCATCTGGAAGAGGATTTTCAGAGTTCCACAGTGTGCACTTTTGACTGTGTACATCAAGAAGTATGAGCAGTCCTGCACATACCTGTTCATAGTGACAGAGTGGCTGCATGTCCTTTGGGTCTGTGGGTGTACTGTGGATTTGTAGGTTCAGACAGACACGTGTGTCTTCAAGCTTATGTAATCTAGGGTTGTGAATGTATTTAGGAACTGTGATGGCTGAGAATTAATTTTCAAGCAATAGACATGTGCAGTGTGTTTCCACTGAGGGAATGAAGGAGTTAAGTTTATATGGGAATACAAGTTAGGAGGCTTCAGTACTGACAGTGTATATGGGTAATTTATGGCATGGTGGGACTTGTGGTTAGTTATCAAGAGGAGTATTTGAATGGAGTGTTTCTGTGAATGTATTTTTTAGTTTGAAAAAGGTATGAGATTAGAGAGTGCAGAGGTAAAATATGTGTATTAGGGCCACACATATGTTATGTGTGTATTTGGGAAATGACAACGTGTAGATTGTAGTTCACATCATTTGGTTGTGTACATTGGGAGAGGGTTGGGAAACTTTATGTGTGTTTGGGAGTTGGTGTTCACACATCAAGTGATTCTGGGGATATAGAGTCATGTTTGTGTGTGTATGTAGGTGATTGTGCCTGTGTCCTTTAGGGTTCTGGATGTTACATTCTTATCATCAGGGTGTATCTGGTTGCATTCAATCGTGGGGAGATTCTAAGAATTTTTTGTGTATGGTGGAGATGAAGCAATATTACATTTATTGAGTGTATATTTCTGTTGAGAGAATCAAGTCTGTGTGATTTTCCAGAGAACTTAGGATATTGTTTATGTGAATTCTGTAGGGTTTTGTGTGTGTGTTTGTATAGATATTTGTGTATTTTTAAAAGTTTTTCTGTGTATGTGCATACTCAGTGTTTGGTGATATTATGTGCATGTCTTCAGGAAGTGCAGAGTATATAGGAATGTATAAGCCTGCATTTGGAAAAGGATACATTATAACTGCATGTCTCTCAATATCTGGATGACTACAGGCATGTGTATTTGGGGTGTGCATGGAGTATATTTTTGAAGAAGGTACGGGGTGGTGTCTGGATTCAGTGAAGGCAGAGATGGGGGCTATTTATGCATCTGTGTGTGTGTGTTTGGTGGGATGGCAGTGAGTTGCGGGTCATGCACCTGTTTTCAAATGTGGGGGGTTTTATTGATATCTGAGTTGGAGGGGTTGTAATGAGTGTGCATCCTCACATGTGCATGCTTCAGCAAGGAGTGTGTGCACATGTCTCTGTGGCTGGGTGATGTGTGTGTGTGCATTCATGGCAGTAAGGGGTGGCAGGAGCACATTGGTGATGGCAAGCCTTTCCCATGTGCACTGACCCCTTGTTCCCGTTGATCTGAAACTCCAAAAGTGATTTCTGCTTTCTCGTCCTTGGATGTCTGACTCCATTAGTTGTTGCAGTGGGTGGATGTGCCTCTTGTGCTTCAGTGGATCCTGTGCTTCTTGGATCCTGGATTGGTGGATGCAAGCCAATTAGGGATGACCCCTCAGGAGTGGTGGTGGGGAGCTTTTCCTCCAAGATGTGAGGTATGGCCATTCCTCTTCAGAATGGTTCAAAGGGACTGACTCCAGGAGGAAACTGCCAGGAGATTCACAGATTTAGGAACAATTGCTGGGAGAGTTGTCTATGTTTGTCCACCTGTTGCATCCTCCCTTGGGTATGTCATGTGGGAGGACATTTTGAGATACCCATATTCGATATATTTGGACCACACAGACTCATGTCCTAGGCAGATGGTGTGTTGACTCTTTGCATAGGGGGGGGGAGAGAAGATAGCACCTTGGACCAGGCTATATCCACCTCAAATCCAAGGACATCTTGAATCCCAAATGCTAGAGTGCTGTTATGTTTGCAAGATGAATGTCCTATTCTGAACAAAATGTTCAAATATGAGACAACAAATTCCTTTGTCTCCCCCCGACTTTTATCATGTATTCCTCTGGGAATGTGTTTATCTCTCTCTTGCTGTACAATCTCAAAGACTGGAGAACATGGAAGATAGCGCCTCAGTTGGATTGGAGAGGAGTATGGCACTGGAATCCATAATCATCTTAAGCTTTGGATCCTTCATCTCTGCAGCCTCAAACTCCTCAAACTCCTTGATTCCCTGGCAGGTAATCAAGGAACAGGATTATTAAAAAAAAAAGTATTAGTCATTGGAAAATCCAAACTGTAGCTTCATACCAATGGGGAGCTGGTAGTAGGGATGGGGAGCAGTGCTCTGAAGTGGGCTAGTCTGGTTTCAAGAGGGATCAATTCCCAAAGCAGAAACAGTTCTGGAAAGACCCTACATCACTTACCACCTGAAGGGAATCATGTGGGCCTAAGAGAACAAAGCACATTCCTTTATGTACGCCCTCCTTATGCCAGGCTTATCATGTCCCTGCCCTGAACCACACAGAAAAGCCAAGCATCAGCATCTGGTCATAGATATGATTTATGTAGGAGAACACCATGAATCCTCTCTCTCCATGAATGGTGTGGTTAGGACTGTCTACTATAAAGAAGGTCAAAGGACACAAGACTCAGGAGAGATCATGAGAAAGTCAAAGCTACATATACATTTCCAGGATGCTAACCTTGAATACATGAGGCATGGAGTTGGACACCATTACACACAGAAACCACACACACACACACACACACACAGACAGATGCACATCCACACACACACACACACAAATACACCCATGCACACTCAATATCTATACAAGAACAGAGAGACATAAAAATAATTTCAAAACATGAATATATAGACTCCCTACAACACCATACAGTATTCTACATATCCAGAGTGCAAACTGCCAACCTCATCCTAGAAACACCCAGAAACCCACTGCACTCTCCAAAGTAATAATCCTAACAAGCTCATTCTTGAGGAAAAAATTTATATAATTCATCAACCCACCATTGAATCCACAAACCAATTTTCATGCTCAAGATACAAAAATATCTCCAGCATACTATTAAAAGTATACACAAAACCACTTACAAACATGATCTGTTCAAGTTATCACTGGCAAGTAGAACACACCTCCTTTCTATGCAAATACTAAGAAGTAACTGAATCATGCATCCCTCACACAGCCAAGGGGTGCACATGAGTGTGGGCTCCCGACAGGAAGCCCAGGAAAGCCCTCCAGGAAGAGGATGGAAGTGAGTCAGAAAGCAAAAAGGTTTCCTGGGCAAGTTGATGCCTTCTCATGGAGACTCTGGGGCTGGCCTTCCTTTAAGCGAGTGTGAATAAAGTGACCACTTATGATTTTCAGTATTACAAACCTATCATACCTGCATTAGATACCACCCTCACTGCAAGCCTCTGAAGTCCACCCTGAAGCATAGGCTCCCCATGTTGGCCAACTGCTTTTACCCACTTGGCACTAAGTCTGTTTCATTCTTGCGTACTCGTTCAAAAATCAATGTGTGTGTTCCTCCTACTTCATGTATAGGTCCCATTAAAGAACAGTCTGGTAAAAAAAATTCAGCCCCAGGGAACACTCTGATGGTAAAGATTTTTCTCAGAGCACAGAAAAAGATTACCCGACACCATCAGTATCAATGTGATCCTTCTACAACTAGTTCTAACATTTTTGCTACTCTATAGTATAGAAATAGATTGACCTAACCAGAAATATGTATCACCTCATGGGAAACAAAGAACTAGTATGAAAAAGGAAACTAACAAGAGTATATAAGGCTATGCCTCCCTAAAGTAAATGCTCAGCCTTCAAATAAGAATGCACTGAGTCTGTGTCAGTGGAAATCAACACTGCTTCCCTGCGGAATGTCCTGGTGTCCTGTGTCTGTGAGAATCCTGCAACACTCTAAAGGCTCCATTACTCCATTCTTTCCTACTGTATTTACTCTACAGGGTATATTTATTTCATAAGGAGAACTCTACCAACAAGTACTGATACACAAATGTTTTCCTTGAAAGTTTTTGTTAGACGTTTCATTAACACTTGACAATATTGACCAATTTCAATAGATGGCAATTTTACCCTTCGCCAGTTTGGGCATATACTCCACTAGAACTTTTAAAAATGTGTACCATGGCCTCACTAGGCCTCTTAATAGATTGGGGGGGAGTCAGTCTTTTTATGCTCTTTATGGGAATCTGTATAATTAGTATCATTTCCCTCAAAAGATAATATGGAAGATGCATTACATGTGACACTGCCAAGGGCCCTCAAGTGCAAAGTGAAAAGTTCTATAGGATGCAGATGTGGTCTCTTGCCATTCTTCCAATGTTCCAGATGTGTGGAGAACACCAGATGCTTTTTTTTTTTAATTCCAGAGCTTTAGTCCAGAGCTGTCATATTAGTCCAGAGCTTTCATACAGCAGTGGTCAGACAGTAGGGGCTGAAGGATATTTAGCTGACAATTTCCATGGCCAGTCTTCACAAACTGAATGTGGGGCTAATTATTTCTGCATCTTGGTTTGTGAAAACTGATTGCAAATTTTGGAGAACATTGTTTTTCTGGAATCGAAATTTTAAATCACAGTTCAAAAAAAAAAAAGCTTATGTCAAAGATATGAATGAAAATTATGGGAAACAATTAGCTGATTTGACAGGTAGAATAACCGTTCCCAAAGAAGCCTGTCTTCGTCAGTGCTTGAGACATTGTTTTGTCTTGTCATAAGAGTTGAATGTCTCATGAACACACACACATGTTTTGTGGACATAATAGGGTACAAAACACAATATCCATTAAATGCAAAGCACACACTAAAGTCTAGTTTATTGGCTATTCATCCCCATGATTGGGTGCATAGGAATGGGAACTGCACATTGATGGACAGAATCCTGGCTAGTTTGAAAATGCAACCCCAGTATATGAGGAGTGGATTTCTAGTGCCTGGACTTTGATAAAGCAGATTTCGCTCCACCGTGGGAGGGCCTCATCAAATCAGTTCAAATCATTAGAAGACTGACATATCCTGAGAAAGAGAGAATTCTGCCAGAAGCCTTCAAACATGGACTACAACATCAGCTCTTCCCTGGGTCTTCAACTTCCTGACAGACCCTGAAGGATTCTAATTCACCATCCCCCACCCGCAATCACAGGAGCCAATTCTTTCTAATAAAACTCTCTCCATGGTTTATCTATATTCACAACACACACACACACACACACACACACACACGTACTATTTGTTTTCCTGGAAAACCTGACTTCTAACACTTACTGAGAAAAAGAAAAAAAATGAAATCCTTAAAACTCGATATAAACATGAGGTATTATAAAAAGGCTGGAACCATTTTCTTAAGTCAGAATAGAAAACATTTTAAATAATTCAACCCAAAATGGATCAAAGACCTAAAAGTAACATTTGAAACTGGTAGAGGCAAACACAGGGGAAAGGTTTCAAGACAGAGGCACAGGAGCAAAGAGGCAAAGCAAAGGAAGACTGCACCTCCCACTCCATGGTTCACAAAAGAACCAAGGCACACCGATTCTGTAAGAGTACTCCCTCAAAGTAATTCAATATTGAACAGTCAGAGACTCAAGAGAGATCCATACATTATGAAGTTATGAACAGAAGATGAGAAAGAATACATCTGAGAATCACAGCCTGTGGGACATGAGTCCCATGTTTCTCCTTTGCTAGCAAAGTAATAAAACTTTTTTCCTTTTTCTCAAAACCATGTCCTCATTTTAGGGTTGGCATCAGAGACAAGGATGGAACTTTCAGTAACAAAACTGGTACCCCAGGTTGAATCTGAGAGCAGCCCCTGCTTCAGCTTTCTTGGGTAAGCCTGGCTCTCCAAGGAGCCCCACTTTCATGCTAAGGATGCAAGGTTGCTGGAACACTTGAGAGTTAGAGATGGGTGAGCTTGCCCCGGTATAACCAGAGGAGCCATTCCTGTGAGTAAAGGGAGAGACTGAGGGACCATCCGAGAAGCTTCTGAAGCTCTTTTTGCTTTGGGGAATTCCCATCTTCTCTCCCCGAATGGTACAGGTTGCTCCATCATAGTCCACTTTGAGAAAAATGAAACTGAACTCCGTATAAGTTGTGACACCCTTGGCCATCTGGTAAGTCCCCCAATGTGCATGCCAAGATCCCTGATTCCACACATCTGTTTTCTCTTTGTGGGAATTTTTAAGGCTTACTAGGATGAGGCCGATTCTAAAAGCAGCTTCTGGTGTCCCTTGTATCTCTCCCCTGCCTGCAGCTGAATCTGCTCCACCAGATGGGATCTCTATCCCCTGGAAGAAGCCCTTGGGTACTCTGCCAGCTGGCTTGGTCCCCGCTCTGCCATTCAGAGTGTGTCTCCCTCCTGGGATCCTCAGCCTCCAAGCATATCAGTGGGTGTAATGAGAATGGGACTGAGGACAGGATCACCTCACTGAACACACATATGCAGGTGTCTCATCCCACCTCTGACAAGCAAGGACCCACAGGATACAGAGAGGATGGCCTCCTGGCTGTCTCCTATTAATAACCCTCAGGTTACTTTTAGAGGCAAGACAATCAGAATTACTTTTGATTTCTCAGCACAAAATCAAAATTACAGAAGGTGCCAAATGACAGGTTCCAAGCCCTGAAAGAACATACCTGTCAACCAAGATTGATATATCCAGTAAAACCAATCTTCAGAAGCAAATGAGGAATAAAAACTTTCCAGGAGAAGTAGAAACAAAAGAAATCATGGCTACTAAACTGGCACTAAACAAAATACACCAAGAGCTACCACAGAGGAGAAATAAAAAACTACAGAGTTCACAAATGGACAGATCTCATTTGAAGTGTAGCCAAGCATGTGAGAAACACAACCAAATTCCACATCAGAAAACACAGAAGGAACTACCAAACATCTCTTTATAATAACACCAAATGTAAATGGATCTCTACTTTCCAATGAAAAGATACAGGCTGACACAACAGGTCAGAATACAGTACCCAAATATATGATGTTTGGAAGAGACTCACATTCCATTCAAGGACAGCTACAGACAAGTAAAAATGATGGAAACAGAAAAACCATGTAAATGAAGCCCCCAAGAAAGCAGGAAAAGCTACTCTCATATCCGATAAAGCAACCTTCATGTCAAAATTAATCAGAACAGGCAAAAAGTTCATCTCATATTGGGCAAGAGAACAAGTGAACAAGTAGATACAATGACAACAGATATTTATGCCCCAGTCATCAGTGCCATTAATTATATAAAAAAGACACTTCATGAGTTAAACTCTCAGAGAGACCAAGGTACAATAATTCCTTGAATCACATAATAATGGAATGAAAATAAAAATGTTCACCAAAACCCCACAAAAACTAAATGAAGATATAGAGATTGAACAATACATGTTTGAATGATGAATGGGTGATAGAAGAAATCAGGGAAGAAAATTTTTAAAAATTCTTAGATGCAAATGAGAATAGTGATACAATATACCAGTAACTGTAGGTCAGTATGAAGTTATTTCTAAGAGGAATGTTTAAACAATCAAATTGTAAAGGTCGGGCGAGCGTCGGAGGAAGAGACCACCAAGAGACTGTCTCATGCAACAGCAAAGGGTTTATTGGGGGTCCAGCATGCTGGGGCTCAGAGCTCACTTGAATAGAGCAGAGAGAGAGAGCCCCGGGAACAGCTTAAACAGAGCTTATATACATTCCTTGGAGAGGGCAGGGACTTCACATACAGCATAGCCAATTATTGCACAGTTTCTGGGAGGGGTTGTTTTCGTAGAGCAACCAGATGATCAAGGGAGATTTCAACATACATTTAGTGGGCATTTCCAGGAGTTGTTTTCAACTTCTACATGAGTTTCAGGTTCCAGGAAAACAGAACTTAATTCTTACATTCTTAACCTTTTCAAAATGATGCATCTAAAGGCCCTTAAGAAAGAACAAACCAAATCCAAAAAGAGAAGAAAGAAGGAAATAATTAAGATCAAAGCCAAAATTAATGAAATTGAGAAGGAAGAAAATATAAATGCTCCATTAAACAAAGAGTTTTTGAAAACATAAAAAGATGGATAAGCCCTTAACCAAAAAAAGACTCAAATTAATAAATTCAGAATTGAAAAAGTAGAAATCATCACATATATCACAGAAACAAAAAAATCTTTATGGACTATTTTGAAAAATTGTACACCAAGCAACTGGAAAACCCAGGAAAAATGGGTACATTTCTACACAGCTATAATTTGCAAAAATTGAAGTCAGAGGAAAAAGAAGACCTAAACAGACCAGTAACTAGCAATGAGAAGCAGTAATGAAAAGCTTCTAAGAAATAAAACCCCAGGTCTAGATGGATTCTCAGCTAAATTCTATGAGACTTAATGAAGAACTCATGCCAGTGCTCCATGAAATGGAAAGGGATGGAATAAGTCCAAGTTCATTCTGTGAAGTCTGTATCCCTCTCAGACCAAAACCAGATAAGTCACACTGAGGAAAGAAAACTGCAGACCAATATCCCACATAAACTTAAGTGCAAAATTTCTTAATAAAATGTTAGCAAATCACATTTAAAAACATGTTAAGGGTATACAACATGACCAAGATGCATCAAAGAGCCGGGGATCAGACCAGAATTTATGCCTCCTTTAGAAGCAAATGAAGACTCAACACTCCAAGAATGACTTTCGTAATAGGACCCACACAATTCAGGAAATAAGGCCAAGAGTTAATAAATGGGTGTGTATTGAATTAAAAAAACTTATGCACAGCAAAGGAAACAAGATTTTGGAGAACCTATAGATGGAGAAAAAAATCTTTGCTAGTTACTCTTCTCACCAAGAAATACAGAATACATAAGGAACTCAGAATGCTTAACATCAAAAATCAAACAATGCAATAATAAATGAGCAAAAGTAATAGACACTTCTCAAAAGAAGAAATAAAAATGGCCAACAAATACATGAATAAATGTTTAATACCATTAGCAATTAGGGAAATTAACAACCCCAAGATTTCATCTCACTCCAGTCAAAAAGACAGCATCAAGAAAACAAACAATACTAAATGCTGGAGAATATGAAAAAACACAGCAACACTTATACACTATTGATGGGACTGTAAATTAGTAGAAACTCTATGGAAATCAGTATGGATGCTCCTCAAAACACTAGAAATGAAACCACCATATTACCTAGCAATACCACTCCTTGGTATTTATCCTGAAGATTTAAGGTCATCAAGCTATAGTGATACATGCACACCCACCTTTGGAGCAGCACAATTCACTATATCCAAATATGAAACCTAGATCCATCAAAAGATGAATGGAGTAAGAAAATGTGATATGTATTGCATGGCTCTCTCTTGTCCAGTGTGGCTGTGGAGTCTCGAATCAAGACCTCCAGAGACCAAGCTAGAAGCAGGTCTCATTTGATTATGTAGTTACCAAGTATATATACTTGGGCTGTAGCTAAGCAAATTATAGGCGGCCACCAATACAGTTTCTGGCCAATTGACCTTGCGGCAACCAATCAAGGAGCAAGCCCTGGAGCAAGCACTGGGACTGCAACATGTGGCCTCAGTCTCGTCCGCTGTGCCTAAGGGGTAAGCAGTGTGTCGCTCACGTGCCTAGCACAAGGGGAGTGGTTTGCCACACTGGCGCCCTTAATGTATACTATGTATGCAGTACTCCAAGCACTTGTCCCCACAATATGTGTGTGTATGTGTGTGTGTGTGTCTATACATAAACATATAATGGAGACTTATTCACTGTAAAATAAAATGAAATTATGTCAATTTGAATGAAAATGAATGGAACTGGAGTCCCTTAAGTTAAGCAATATATTCTAAAATGAGAACATCAACAGTTGGATGTTTTCTCTCATATGTGAAAGCTATAGAAGAAAAAGATAAATAGAGATGGCAGCTCATGAAAATCGAAGGTACATAATAGATTTGATGAAAGGGACTATAGGGAGGGAGCAGGGAAGAGAAAGGAAGGGAATGATATTGTTTAAATTATATTCTTATGTCTTGTGCAATATGAATAAGAAAGAACAATTCTCACCAATACCAAAATAACCAGTTGCCCTTATGAGAGCTGGAAATACTGTGAAGGTTAATCTGATGCCATGTCAATATGAGATGTCATATGGCATGCTCTTTCTGTCAGCAAATATAGTCCTAGACCCAGAAGTGAGTCAGCTTCTGTGGTACCTGATTGATCTGGGATGAGTTCACGACACACTCCAGAAATAAGAAAATGTCTTTTGGCCATGCCCAGTAAATCTCAGAGACCCAGGAGAAAGGAAAGCCAGGAGACCAAGTTCTAGTGAAGACCTGGAAGGAGATGGCGCCATCAAAACAGCTACAACCTAGATGGAAGGTACCTTACACCATCACCTTAGATTCCTCTATGGCCATAAAGGTACAGGGCATACCAACTTGGATCCATCTTGCCTGGGTAAAACCCTCCCTCTGGATCCTGAAGAGACTCCAGACTCACTCACAACTTCACAGAATTCATCCTATGCCTGTGAAATTCTCAGAGACCTCTGCTTTTTTTTCTGGCATTATAACTCCTCAAAATCAGATCAACAGCTCATAAATACGTAGTGAGGTTTGCTTGTTCTCTTTGCTGCTTCATTTCTTCCTTAGGACAACTTCTCCAATTACAAAGCAC
>NW_026693881.1:3595000-3819375 GCF_021218885.2 Marmota monax | reverse complement strand
CACAGGTCACTGCATGGTTTTTTAGGCAGTCACAGATGGTGTCACAGTGGTGGTCAGTTAGGGCTCCCTGGAGTCCAGATGCTGAGCCCTGTGTCCATTCTTCAGACACAGGGAAGCTGCCTGGGATGTCATTTTGAGAGGATTGACTGAGAGTCTCAAATCATAACTGGGCAGTGGTGAGAAGTGTTTTTAGCTAGAAAACTGCCCAGTGGGATTCTCAATGACCACAAATGCAGTGTGATACACTCTCTGTGGGTGGGGCTGCAGGTTACTCCAACTGCCACAGCCCAGGGTCCCTCGCCAACTTCCTGCAAAGGAAAACTTCTCCTTCCATTCAGACAGTTGGTTTCCTTGATTCTTGAAGGGCAGGGAACCCAGAAAATCTCAACCAACATAGATTTGGGCCTCTGGGGGTCTTCTGAATCGTTATCTCTGAATGTAGCCTCAGCTCATTTTTTTTCAAATCAACAGGAAGACTTTGATTATCTTCCTGATTTGGTTGGTACTCCATGAAAAGGGAGCACCTGTGGGGTGTTCTTCATTTTCCAGGATCAGGATTGAAGATGACTGGGTTCTTATGAAGACAGGAAGGAGAGTGGCACACAGGAAGGGGCCCCACACGTATTGTCATTGGAACTTAGGCAGGTGTTCTGAATAATATGTGCAAGTGTGGTGCATCTCCCATTCCTTGACTACACTCTGGAGAACGTCCTGGTGGATGCTAGTAGCAGCTGGCACAGGCCTGATCCTCTGTGACACTTTCCTTTCCATCATTGAGAGCTCAAATGAAAAGGACCTCAGAATGTTTCCAGTTCCCAGACCGAATAAAAACATGATCAGTGGCTGTGAAAAATCTCTGGAAAACCCCAATCCTCAATATCCCATCAACTTCATAAACCTCAGTGGCCTTTGCTGGTCAGCCCAGGAGAGGATCTCGGGTTTTCACTGTCTATCACATAGACCTCTTCCCTGTGTCATGGCAGGAACCAGTGAAACTAGGGACATGGCTGACCAGAATCTGTCCCCCCATAGTGTTTGCTGTGGGAAGTGCTGGGAGAGGCACCCACATGATGGGCAGGGTGAACTTCAGGATTCCTCAGCCTCTAGCTAGGCAGAGATTTAAATAAGGTGATTTTTTGTTTGTTTGTGGAAGCCTAGGAAAGAAGTGGAGGGGTATACAAGGAGTATTAGCAAAAGGAAGGCTGAAGAAGTGGTGGGGCAATAACCTTTAGACCCGTCACATTCACAAATAACCCTGGAGGACCTGCCTCTGCCCTCGAGAAGATCCCTTGCCTGTTGGTGAGCATGAGGAGGGGCATGGTGCCACTGAGCAGAGTCAAATTGATCCATTTCTAGGGAGTCACTTAGGAGGCCAATGGATTGTCTGCAAAGGATGCACAAGGGACCTCTCAGAGGCAGGGAAAGCTGAGGGATCACAGTCCACTGACAGCCTTCAGGGAGTCCTGGTGTCCTGGGAACCAGTTTTCTCTGGGTAGAACTATGAAAAAGGGAACACACCATGAAATTCACTCAGGGACATTTGCAAACTGCACAATTTGCCTGCCCACAGGGCCCTGAGCTGTGAGCATTTGTCCTCAGATTCCCACTAAGTAAGAAACTGGGGGGGCCTCAATCCTGCTGCCATTTCCCCTCCTCCATTCTCCCCTTTGCTTTGCCTCCACAGCATCTGCATCCCAGAGACCAGACATGAATGTCAATCCTGGTGCCCACATGTCTGCGTTCCGGGGCCTGCCCTTTCTTCCAGCTGCCCCTGTGCCAACACACCAGCCATTCTGGGAGCTTCCCTTGGCACCACGGGTGACTGCACCCATCTCCCAGGGTAACCCTCTGGTGCTGTCCGCTTACCCTGGACAACCATATGTGCCAGGGCTGTCCACCTTTGGACAACATGGGCCACAACTGAGGCCAGCAGGGCCTCCTCATATTCAGAACATTGCCCACACTCAGGCACCCCTCAACTTCAGGGCCCCAGGGGCCTTCTGTGGGGGTGTGGAGCATCCTGCTCCATTCCTCACGGCACCTTCTGCCCCGAGGACCACTGTGCCTGCGTCAGCCAGTGGGGGGATCCAGAACTATGGGATCCACTGGCACCTGGGCCTTCGCCCTCCAGCACCACCGCCATTTGCCCAGCTGGCCCCCATCATGTTCCCAATGGATGCGCACCAGTGGCCAGGTACAGGGTATGGGGCAGGTGCACCACCCATCTTCCCATCTGCGGTGCCACCAGATGACTCCGGCGGACCTGCCAGCGTCTATGAGGACTTCAGACGCTGGCAGCGCTTCAAGACCCTGGTCCGCAGGCACCTTCCTCAGACTCCTGATGTGGAAGCACTTTCCTGCTTCCTTGTGTGAGTGTTCTCCTCAGGCTCCCCCTTGAGCTCTGTGAGGAGGAAAAGCATGGGTTGGAAAGAGGAGGCTGGGATGTAGGGGAACTGGAAGAAAGGTCCTGAGGGTGAGGGGACAAGCTGAGAGCCTTACATTCCCAGATGTATTCCCCTCACACCAGGGAATGAAACGTGCCTTATGTCAGGTGCCCATCACAGCCCTGTGAGTGCAGGCAATCTTTGTTTCCAATGATCATCTCCATCACATGGAGGACTCAAGGTCAGAGGAGGTTCCTGGGGGTAATGTGGGCCAGGAACTGGAGTGGGCTGTCTGACTCCACATAATGGTCCCTCCCCCAGTCATTTCACCTTCCACCATAGAGCTGATTGTTCCACATCACAACCACAAGTGGGGTTAGGGGTGCTGGCCCCAAGACAGAACTCTAAGGATACCCACACACATTGTCATGAACTCCTGATTGGGACCCTCTGGTGATGTCACACTCGTGGGGAAGCTGTCTTTGGATACTGCAAGGGCATGTTCATCTTTGCCCCAGTTTGTAACTGTGCTCCCCGGCCATTCTGTGCACTGTCTTAGTCAGCCTGGGCCACCATACAGGACACTATGGAACACGTGGACACAAACACAGGCAGGTATTCCTTTCTCACAGTTCTGGAATCAGGATTCCCAGGTAAAGGGTACCTGACCTAAAGTCCCATGAACGCTCTCTTCTCCTTGCTGGGAAGACAGCTGGCTCACCTGCGTCCTCACATGACTGACATCTCTTCAGTGTCTCCTCCTTCTCCAGGAAGACCACTAATGCCCTCATGAAGCACCACCCTCAGGGTCTCATCTAACCCTCTAAGCACTAAAGCCAGTCTCCAGATACCATCACACTGGGGGTTAGGGCTTCAACAGGTGAATGCGGGAGGATAAAAACATTCAGCACCTAGTACACCACATCATTGAGGAATCCAAGCACAATCATGCTGCTCAATGCAGCCCTTGGTGTTCAGGTTTGGTATAAGTGTCCTGGAGTCCCAATGTCAATACTTAGAGGTGAACATGATTGGGAAATAGTAACAAAGTTAGGAAGGTATGTTGGTCTGCTGATGAAGGAGGGTGACCTTGTGGACACTGATCCTGATGAATTCCAGCCCAGTGCTTCGGTCTCTGTCCCGACGGGAGCCCACCATGACCATGGAAGAGGGCCTGCGGAAGGGTTTGCAGGAATGGCAGCGCACCAGCAACTTTGACCGGATGGTCTTCTATGAGACCTCACAAAAGTGAGCTAGATTCCAGGGCCCAGAACCTAGTGGTGGGAATTCAGGGTTTGCACAGCAGGGTCGGGTAGGGCATGTCACCTACCTGTGTGTTGGCTCTGAGGCGTCTAGCTCTCCAAATTGCAGCTCCTTCTAGCTGAAGCGCTGGACATTCTCTCTGCAACAATCCCAGAATCTCCAGCCTCAATGTTCGTGATTCCAACTGTGCCTTGAGGTTCAGGGTCCCAATGGGGAGGAAAAACCAGTCCAGCCACACTGACTCCTTCTCCTTTGTTGTCTGGGCAGAGGTAAAGAGTTCCACTAGCCTCACACACACCACCTGCCCGGGAACTGGCACCTCTTTACAGAGTGGGGACTACTGGGTCTCATGAAAGTGGTCACCCCTTTAACCCAATGTACCAGAAGAGGGTGGCAGTGAAGAGTGCAGGGTCAGGGGCATCCAGAACCTCAGATGCCCTAGGACAGGTCTGCCATCTTTACTGCCTTTGCTCTATGAAATCCCTGGCATTCCAACAAGAGAAAGGAAGAAAAAGAACCGGCCCTCCGGGGAAGCAACCCAATGTTCTCAGTTCAGCTTCCACCTCCACATGACCCCTCCTATGCCTTTCTTTCCCAGGTGATCCTTCAAGGCTCAAGGTCCCAGCCTCAGCATCCCTTAATTGGGCCAGGACCCTCATATACATCACTTCCCTGACCAGTTTCTGGAACTTGCCTGATCCATGTGGTTCCTGGCAGGGACAGGGGAAACAAGGGTCACCTAGGGCTATGCCGCGTCACTCAGCTGATTCCCTTCAGGTGCTGGCTGATGTGGTGTTCCCTCAGAACTGCCACTCTTCCTATGTAGCAGCTCCCTCCTGGGACTGGCCTGAACCACTCCAGGACACAGCTCCATATCTCTGCCCCCAGCTCCTCCCTGGTATGGGGCTAGCACCTGCCTGGTATGGCTGACCTGCTTCTCAGCTCAGCCTGTGCCTCCCTTACCCACCAAGGTTCATGGAGTTTGAGGCTGCGGAGGAGATGGAGGATCCAAGGATGCAGTTGTCAGGGGTCTTCCAGTGCCGACCTCCTCCTGTACCTCCAATGCTGCAACTTTCAAAGCCGCCAGTCCTTGAGGCTTTCCAACGGCCAGGTAGGGTTCCCTCTTTCCCACAGGAGCCCACGATAGTCTCCGAATGGTGACAAGGGCTAAGGCAAGTTGTTGTCTCAAATAAGACCTTTTCCCTCAGTGTGGGGGATTTGGTCTTGTAAGCAGAACAGCCCCTAGCCCCTGAGGTCCCTGCCACCCAGCCCTGAACTGCGTATTCACCAGCACAAGTACACAGCTCCTTTCTCTTTTTGCCGGTCCAAAGAACACACATATCATCTGCCCAGGACTTGGGTCTTGGAGGGTAGAGCACATGGAATATCAGTCACTCTAAATGTGCTCCCACTAGACTCTCCTAGATGGTGCATCTGGTGCACTGTTTTATCCCTCAGGTCCTGGTCAGGTTGCCTCATGCATGGCATGCCAGTTAGGTCCGCTGAACCCTGCCTACTACCCAGTGTTTGGGATGCACATGGATCCCTCATTCATGCACCACTCTGGTCCTCCCTGTCCTAGGGTGCAGAAAGACCAGCCCCAAATTACAGCCTGCCTGCTCATTAGCAGCCAAACCGAAGGCACCAGAGACCAAGGTGCCTGAGACCAAGGCACGCAAGACCAAGGCACGCAAGAGCAAGGTGGCCAAGACCAACGGGCCTGAGACCAAGGCGCCCGAGGAGATCCCACCTGAAGCCATCCAAGAGTACATGGACATCATGGATGAGCTATGTGGGCCTACCAGCTTGGCCACATGGGAGCCCTCCCACTTGTCCACAGAAGAGCTTGCTGAGATCTTGGGAGAGGAAGGACTGGAGCATCAGCCAATAGAGGATTTATACCCAGATCCAAGTCTCCTGAGCTACGTTGATGAGGACTTTGTCAACAAGGTGGGCCACGCCTACCATCTTGGTGTAGTCAAGGTTGCAAAACTCATGGAACTGAGCTTCTAGCACAGTTGCTCAGCAGAATCTGTGTGTGTGTATGTGCATGCACACACACACACACACACACACACACTCTTGTAAATGTTTGTAGCAGGTTGTTGGGCTATAATATCCCCATGGTGTAACGAGAATGGGATCATCATTGCTTCCAGTTTCTACTAGAAGTCTTCCTGACTTGGGGCTATTTACTCCCAAGGTCACTCACACTCTCTTCCTTCTCATCCCAGGCAGAGAGCATAATTCACCCCCGCTTCCTGGAAGAAATACTTTCCTCTGAACCATCCATAAATATCTTGGCCCTAACAAAAGAGCTGGACCAGGAGGAAGGACTCACGCCTGACCAGGTAGACAGGGAAGGAGGGTCCCCCAGTAAACCAGGTAGAAGGTACACTGGTTATACTCCTCACAGACAATGGCAGGAACATCATGGGTTGGGGAGAAAGAAAAGATAGAGAAGAGAAAGGGGCACCACATAGAACTATGGAGGTAGACAAACCAGGGTTATGGGACTTGGAGAAAGACACCAAGTGGATAAGGCAGAGAGCAATACTGGCCGGCTAGGAGACAAAGGGACACAAATAGACAAGAAAGGGAGTGGCCACAGGTGGACAGAGGATCAAGGGATAGCACGTAGATGAGGAAGGCACAGGACCCTAGTCATGTGGCCCACAGGACGTCATCTGTCTCTATCCTGCCTATGATACATGTTTCCTTGAGTGACTTCACAGGACATAGGATGTAGAAGGGAAAGGAAGGAGACAGGAGAGTCATGGATGGGTTCAGGGCATCAAGAATAAAGGAAGCCCAGGAGGGTGGCCAGCAGAGACTCAGTCTGTCTCTCCACTTCCCACCTCCCAAAGAAATGATTGTCCCAGTCCCTGTGGCCCATTTCATGCATGTAGAAGAGTTGGCCAGTGCCCATATTCTCCTTCAGCTTGTAAAGAAGCAGCTCTTCAGGGGCCTCAAGGTCATGGTATGTCCCAACAGGACTCAAGAGCTTCCCAGACACCTGCCAACCAAGGTGCAGAGAAACGGAAACATCACACTGATCAAGGGGCCAGCATGGAGGACTCGTCCACAGAGGTGGCTTCCCAGGTCATGAAGAGGCGCAGGGCCATGGAGCCAGAGTTGCTGGGATTGAAGGACTCTGCTGTCCTCCAAGGCCGTCACTGGTCATCCTCGTTGGGGAACATGCACTCCAACCATCCTCCCCATAACTGCAGATCCTCCTCCTTAAACCTGGGGAACAAAGGCGTAGTGGGACCCAGAAAAGCCACTGCTTCTGGGCGGCCACATAAGACAGCCAATGGCTGCAGTGTGGACGATGACCTCCAAAGCCTGGATTTCCTCCTTAACTCCCAGAACCGCCTGCTGCCCTGGGGACTGTCCCAGAGCCAGGCCCCTCAAATAGAAACCCTGTGCTCAGGAGACCAAGCACTCCAGGCCGCACCTCCCCAGAGGGGGCGCCTCAGCTCCCACCCTCCTCCAGGTGCCATGACCATGAAGAGTGTTCTCACTGGACGCTCATGCAATGTGGAAAAGATGCCCTGCACGGGGCCTCCCCTCCAGGTCATCGGAGGGCAAGGTGTGGACCTGGAGCTAGGTGGAACCTCACAGCCTCAGAAGAGAAAGTGTGTGTCATCTGGCAACCAGAAGAAGAGGCCCTGAGGACAGAAGTGTTGGCCGGTGGCCTCTGGGGTGGCTGCCCCTCAGGCAAGAATCACCTTTGCTTCATTCTACACCAGAAGGGCCAAAGGTCTTCAGCTTGTGAAGACCTCTTCCCCACACAGGGCAGTTCCTGCAGGTTCTCAGGAAAGTGAAGGGGGTGGGAGGGTACAGGGAATGTAGAAAGAGGGCAGGTGTGGGGCAGAAGGGAGGGTACTGAGAGGGGAGGGTCACGATGTTCAAGCCTTGGTGGGAAGCTGTACCCTGTTGGACTGTCAGTTATAATAAAGGCAGTTTGGTAGGAAACATCTTCTGTGGCTGCTGACTCTGCCATGTGGTCTGTGCAGGTCCATGCAGTGAGAACTGAGAGGAGACAACTGGGGTTGCCAGGACGAAGGAAGCACAAGCATCCATCTATTGGGTCTTGTTTGCAGATTTAGACTGTTTCTTCCTCTGATCCTAGGAGAAAACCCTAATCATCACACCATTGAAAAGGCCTCTCTTGGTTGAGGGAATCTTCTCTGGGCATCCCTTCATGATCTGTGCCTCTTAAACATCTCTCTTATCAATTATCTGAGGGCCAGACATGAAGAGGAATCACAAAGAGGCAAAGCACATCTTCCTTGGTGTTGGAGCTCTGGGATCTGAGGACTGACATGGGGCTCTCAGACCGTAGTGTTAGTACCTGGCATTGAATGTCAGCAACCCCCAGTTCCTAGTGGCAGCAGTTCTCCTGTTGCTCTCCTGGGGGCAGTAGCCAGCCACTTCCAATAGTGCCCTGGAACTCATCTGACAGACCTAGCAGCTCCTGTAGCTCACCACTGCTCTGGGTCACTCTCTGTGCTGGCCACCCTAAGGTTGACCTACCCAGTTTGCCAGTTTTCAGTGCAACCAACTTGACCTGTTCCAGTTGAGATGAGAGTCTGAATATACGAACTCTACCCACCCCTAAGAGCCTTCATTAGGTCTCATGCTGCAGCAGAATGGGAAGAGGTACAGATCATGAAGGGATGCACAGCCACTGTTGGCAAAAGGAGATGGGGAAACAAATTTATTTGAATTAAAAAGATGGGCTCAAGCATGCAGTGTCCTTGAAGATATCCCCAGTATTTCTGCCTAAGCATGGTTAGGGGAGGGACTCCTTGCACTCCAGGCAAGGAGTGGAGTCAGCTGGGGAGGACCTGGTATGGAAGCAAAAGGCTCCGAGTGACTATGAGGCATTTGTGGCAGCCATGGCCATCACAGACAGGGGCATGATTTTTTTATAACATGCCTCTTGAGATCTTTGGGCCCTCCTGTCTCCTTTGGAAGGAGAGTTACTTTTCAGCCTTCAGTCCCCTGTGCCATTAACCAGGTTTCTAGCAATAAGCCTGGAAACATTTGTTTTGTCTTTTTTCTTAGCTTCTTTCTCATCTCCTGAATGATGATGGACAGAGTGGTTGGACTGATCCCCAGCATGGCCATGGTCTTCCTGTGTAGGTGGCCTGATGAGAGAACATGGCCTTCCTCCCACCCTCCCACCCCCTCTACAGTCCTGACCATGAACTCCCTGGGGACCCAGCAGCCTGGAGGCTCTGACTGCATCCCAAGGCAGAACCACCACTGACACAGCTCTCACCCTCCCTAGTGTCATCCCTACCCTGACCACAGCCTGACCTGTGTTCCTCGTGGCTGTCCCAAATGTAATCAAGTTCTCCTACAAACCAATGAGAAAAAGAAACCGAGGCTACACAACATGGTTTGCCCGTTTATAAAACCGAGAAGTTTGCAAAGGAGAATGGTTTAATTACAAGGAGGCTAAAGTTTTGCTGCAGTCTGGCTGGGCACAATCAGGAGCCACTTGTCAAAAGAAACTAACTTTATTTTTAGAACCACACACGCCAAACAAAACAGCCTCTCAGGAAAAACCCTCAGAGCCCCAACTGCCACCACGGCTTTCCACAAGCCTCTCTCTCCAACAACACAAGCCCCTCTCTCCCACAAGCCTCTCTCCACCTCCCACAATCCTCCTGCTTTTGAGGCCGATTGGCTGGGTCACGTGGGCAGAGCCAAAAAAGTCCCCCAATGAGCAGCTCCGTGGTCTGAAAGGGCAGGGAAACAGCCCAATGAGCATCACCGCAGAGGAGCCAATCAGCTAGATGTTGCTGGGGCCGCTGTGAGCCAATCATCAGCTGGCAGCTGGAAGTTTGCTGGCAGCTGGAAGTTTGCTGGGGCCCCTTCGGCTGTGGCTCTCAACAGTGCTTAAACACTGAGCTACATCCCCACCCCTTTTCATTTTTTATTTTAAGACAGGGTCTTATAAGTTGCTTAGGGCCTCCCAAAATTGCTAAGACTGGCAGTGAATGTGCAATCCTCCTGCCTCGGCCTCCCGAGCCACTGGGATTACAGGTGTGCCTCACTATGCCCCCAGCCTTATCAAATTTCTATTAAAGTTTGAACATTGTTTTTTTATTTAGAAAAATTGGCAACACATTTAGATACTTTTTGCTCAATTTTATTTTAAACAACACACAATTTACATTCATAGTTGACCTTCAAAATACAGCAGTTGAAAAATGTAAGAAGTTCAGCAGGGTGAACGTGCTGGCGAGAACTTAAAAAAATCACTTGAAAAGCCAACACAAAATTGTCACTAATATGAAACGGAGAGGAACACAATATTCTGGTGGACACAGACTGAGAAGGCACAGAAGGAGGATGGTGCAGACACCTGGAGAAGACACTGTGTGACTGAGGCTGGACATCTACAAGGCAAGGAGCATCCAGCACTTTGGCAAGGCACCAGGACATAGGGACCCTCCCCTGGAGCCACCAGAGAGCAGGAGTCTGCCAACACCATGACTTCAGACCTCTAACCACATTCCTGTGAGGCAATTAATTTGGGTGTTTGAAGCAGCCCAGATTCTCCTCCTTTTCTACAGCAGCCCCAGGAGACTAATGCATGTGCTCCTCTGTTCTGTGCTCACATGAGGATCCGTGGACCACCACGGTTTGTGCTTCCTGCACTTAGTTAGTATCCTGGCTAAGTGAAATTGGAGCCATGCCATTGGAGGACTGGGGGTCTTTAACTAAACTCGTGTGTATTTGAACTGTGCAGAATCAGCACTGGGTGGACTCAGTTCCAGTACTGGGGAGGAAATGAGGACTGCGTCTTTCCAGAGCCTGAGGCCCTGTCCTCTGCCTGCATCCCCACTCCCAGCTCTCTGCTGTCCCTTCCCATTCCATCAGTGGCTCTCAGCTGAGTGACAGGTGAGGCCATCTGCCTTTGACTAGGAGAGGGAAAGAGCCCTGTCCCTCACCAGGCTGGCCTGCTTGTCTTTGTAACACTTAATACTAAATAACATATTTTTGCTTTATTACTAATTTCCCCCTCACCCAGTGCTTCTGAGACATGTAGGTGGAAACTCCAGCAAGGAAAGATTTCCTGTGCATCGAGCTGCCTGCCATGAACCCTGTGGTGACCAGGAGAGAGAAGGTGGAGGTGCAGGGACTCCCACTCCTGGGAGCGCACGTGGGAAAGCCATTCCGCTTTAACCCAGTCAAACAGCCAATGTCCTTGTGATGCAAAGCTTTTGATTCTGTGTTTATATTCTAAGAGAACAATCTAACTCAAGTGTCCAGGAGATTTATTAAAAACAAAAACAAAAGACCACTTTTTTTGTGATTGAAAAAAAAAAGAATAACAACCTCAACATTACATATGCTATTTTGCAAGTTTTCAAAGGTAAGATGTAACAATATTATAAATAGATGACAAGACAAAAAAGGAATATGTGGAAACAAAAATAGGCAGACAATGAGCCCTGTCTGAGAGAAAGCAAAACACAGGGGAAAATGCTGTGAATACTTTGTACATTGTTCCAGAACACTTTAAATATTTTTTGTGTGGTGCTGGGGATCGAACCCAGGGCCTTGTGAGTTCGAGGCAAGTGCTCTACCAACTGAGTGCTATACCTCCAGCCCCTACTTTAAATATTTTAATGAGACTTATTTTTTATTTTATTTACTTTCTAGATTTTAAAATTAGTGCCTTATGGGTGTGCATAAAGGTGAGATTCACTGTGGTATGCTCATATATGTTCATAGGATAGCCCGGCCAGTTTTGTTGCACCATTCCCCCCTTTCCCATGCCTCTTCCTTCCCCTTCAACTCCCTTCCTCAACTCCACTGACTCCCTTCTGTTTTCAGGAGATCCTGCATCCCGCCCCCCCCCCACCCTGCCCTCTTCCCCTAGCTTCTGCACATGAGAGAAAACACTGAACTCTCGACTTTCTGGATCTGGCGTATTTCACTTAGCATGATGGTTTCCAGTTCCATCCATTTATCAACAAATGCCACAATTTTATTCTTCTTTATAATTCAGTAAAACTCCACTGTGTATATGTACCACATTTTCTTTATCTGTTCGTCTGTTGATGGGCACCTGGGCTGGCTCCACAGCTTGTGTATTTGAATCATGCTGCTATAAACATCCCTATAGTATGCTGATTTTAGGATTTTTGGATTTTTACCAAGGAGTGAGGGTAGCTGGGTCCTATGGTGGTTGCATTCCTAGTTTTTTGAGGGATATCCACACTGCCTTCCAGAGTGGTTGTACTCATTTGCAATCCCACCAACAATGTATAAGTGTACCTTTCCCCACACCCTCACCAGCATTTGTTACTGTTTGTATTCTTGGTAACTGCCATTCTGACTGGAGTGAGATGGCATCTCAGTGTAGTTTTGATGTGCATTTCCTTGATTGCTAGAGATGCTGAAAAAGTTTTTCATATGTTTGTTGGTACTAAATGTATTTTCACTTGTGATTCAATTTATGGTGGGTTTATTGGCACGTAACCCCATTGTAGATGGAGGAACATCTGTAGGGTCAACCTGACGTTGGTGTGATCTCTGTGAACGAGGTGTAGAGCTAGACTCCTCCACAGTGTTCCTGGGGATGTTAACACCTCACTCCCCACCTGCACTAGGGTGCACTAGTGGTCCTGCCAGCCCCGAGCCGTGCTTGTCCCCTCTCCTGGGAGCTGCTGTCTTGAGAGACTGAAAGGCGGTGGTAGACTCCTGGAAGTTCCCCCTTGACCCTAACCAGATCTTACCAGAGTCTGCTTCAGACCCCTACATCATTGGAGGTCGACCTTGTGGACTTGGGTCTGGAATGGACTCCACTGTGCTTCCCAGACCCTGAGAACAGATGTCAGGGTCTACACTGGCTGGGAACAGTTTTCTCTCTTCTGTGTCCTCCCTGGAGGGGAAATGGGGTTCTCCTCGGGGGAATGGGCTGGCTGAGAAATAAAAGCTAAGGAAAATAGAATGGCCGAAAAAATCACAGCACATAGAAAGTATTTTCAAAAGCGGGGGCAGGCCAGGCAAGCTAACTAGACGGATCAGGCTTCTGGACTCTGGCAAAATGGAGCCCAGGCCAGCTTTACTAATATAAGGAAAAATCAAAGGCCTTCCACAGAATGTCCTTCAGCAAAAAAGATTAGAGGTGGGCTGTCCAGTTCCTAATGGGTTATGTCCATCTCCAGAGCTACTGTGGGGGATCCTCCTAGCAGAGCAGAGACAAAGGTCTCCTGCATTGGGCCATCTATTGCCATGGGAGAGCCACCTAGTTCCCAAGGTCAAACCTAAACCTTCCTGGCTTCATGCTGAGAGAAGATCCTCGCGTGTTTCACCGATGACTTCCCGCATTCCTCTCTACTGGTGAGTTCTGAAGGTCATGGGTTCATCCTCTTGGTTAGGATTGGATTTTCCCTCTTTGCAAAAATGGACCCTACTTAGGGTCTTGTGGGCTTCCTGTGGGGAAGATAAAAACCACCAAGGAAACAGCAAATAAACAGAAACAAAAAGCAAGTTTATAGGTTTGAAATATCCCTTTTTGTTAAATGCAGATTTTTCTATAAAAATCCTGGAACCTTTAACACAAACATCCAATGTGACAATAGCGATGGTACAGTAAACTGTCCACCCAGCCACATTTATTCTTTATGCAAACAGAAGGTGCTTTGTCTTTATGTAGTCATGGAAAATCAGGAGGAAACTTTCAACTTGGCTTTCTTTTTTTCCATCCCTGCTAATGTTCTGAGCTGAGCAAATAAATAAATAAGGAAATCTGTTAAAGAGTCTTTTTTTGTTCCTTACATTTTGACAGTTTTTTCTGATATTACTTATCTTTTGTAAAGGCATGCAAACACTTATTTTAAAATTATGACACATGTTCAAACCACCTAAATTCTTGGATGTGTAATGGAATAATGGAAACAGCCTTTACTCTCCCTCCCATTTCCAAAACACAATCAAAGTGAAGACTTTATTCAGTGTAGACCTAAGTGAGGTGCATTTTCCAAAAATCATTGTGTCTACTTATTTACTCATTTAACTTTGTTTTGTGGTCCAGTTTTCTGGTCATGCTGTGTGGAAATATTTCATTCTTTTTCTTAACAACATATTATTCCATCATTGAAGTGTATCAAGTTTATTTAATCAATTCCTTTGAAAAATTTTTAAATTAATAGTAGCAAATTATAATTATATATAATAGTGGGGTTCATTGTGACATATGCATGTATGCACACAACATAATTTGCTCTTTCATTCTCCAGTATGTCCACTTTCCCTTCCCTCTTCCCTTCTGCTGGTCTTCCTTCCATTAATTTACTTTGTTTTAATTCATGCTTTATACTTATATAAAAAAATAGAATATTACTCAGCCATGAAGAAGAATGAAATTATGGCATTTGCTGGAGAGTATTGTGCTAAGTGAAATAAGCCAGTCCCCAAAAGTCAAAGGTCAAATGTTTTCTACAATGTGCAGAAGCTAATCCAAAAAATCAGGAAAAAAAATCAGGAGAGAGAATTCTATCAAAATTGAGGAAAGATCAGTAGAGCAGACAAAAAGGATTGAGGGGAGGAAGGGGTAGGATGGGGGAAGAACAGTGGAATGATTTCATATGTGCACACATGAATAGACCACAGTGAATTTCAACATTGAGTATATCCCTAAGACACTATTTAAAAAAAATTATAAATGATTGCAGAAAGATCAGTAGAGTAGAGGGAGGGGAAAGAGGGCAGAGAGCTTGGGACTGAATTAGAGCAAATTGTATTCTGTGCTTTTGTGATTATGGCAACCTGTTTAGGTTACATATAACTAAAAAGAATTAATTAAAATACGTGGGATTCATCGTGATATATTCCTATATGCACTTGGCATGATTTGGCTGGTTTCGTTCTGTATTCCTCCCTAGATCCCTTTCCTTTACCTTGACACCTCCCTTCTATTTTCCCAAGATCCTCTTTTCAAAATTCCTTATTTCTTGCTAGCTTCCAAACATGAGAGAAACACTTGTCCCTGACTTTCTAAGTCTGGCTTATTTCACTTAGTGCAGTCTTCTCCAGTTCCATCTATTTACCAGCACATAGCATAGGATTCTCTAGAATTTTCATTGAGAGATGTCTTACTTCCTTGATTAGATTTATTCTCAAGTATTCTTTTGAGGCTCTTGGAAATGGAATTTTTTTCATGATTTCTTTTTCCTGGGGTTTGTAATTGGTACACAGAGAAGGTACTGATTTCGGTATGTTAATTTTTGTATCCTGCTATTTTGCTGAATTTGTTAATTAGCTCTGGAATTCTGGTGGGATTTCTTGGGTCTTCTAAGTATATGATTATATCATCTGCAAGCAGATAATTTTACCTGTTTTTCTATTTATATCCTGTTAATTTCCTTCTCTTGTTTGACTGCTCTGGTTAAAATTTCAAGTACTATATTGAATAGAAGTGGAGAGAGAGGACATCCTTGTCTTGTTCCTGATTTCAAAGGAAATGTTTTCAGTTTTTCTTTATTCAGTACAGCTTTTGTGATAGTGAGGTAAATTCCTTCTGTTCCTATTTTCTTCAGTGTTTTTAACAGGAATGGGTGCTGAATTTTGATGAAGACCATTTTTGCATCAATTAATTTGGTCCTTAATTCTTTTTATGGGATGAATTACATTTATTGATTTGTGTAGGTTGACCAACCTCGCATCTCTGGAATAAAACCAACTTGATCATGATGTACAATCTTTGCATGTGCTTTTCAACGCGGATTGCTAATATTTTATTGTGGTCTTTTGCATTTATGTTTATCAGGATATTGGTCTGTATATTTCCTTTTCTGATGTGTCCTTACCTGGTTTTGATGAGAGTAATACTGGCTTCAAACAATGAATTTGGGAGTCATCCCCTTCTTCACTTTATGGAATATTTTGAGGAAGATTGGCATTGATTCTTCTTGAAATGCCTGGCAGAACTCAGCTGAGAATCCATCTGGTCCTGGGCTTTTCTTTTTGGAAGGCGTTTAATTGCTGCTTCAGTCTCTTTGCTTGCAATCCATCTGTTTAGATTTTCTATATCCTCTTGTTTCAGTCTGGGCAGGTCATATGTGTCAAGAAATTTGCCAATATCTTCTAGATTTTCCCATTTATTGAGACATAAGTTTTCAAAATAGTTCCTAATGATCTTCTGGATTTCGGAAATGTCTAGGGTGATATCTTCTTATTTGGATCTTCTTTTTCTTTTGGTTAGTTCGGGCCAGGGTCTGTCAATCTTGTTTATTCTTTCAAAGAACCGACTCTGTCGCACTGATTCTTTGTATTATTTTATTCTCTACTTCATTAATTTTGGCTCTGATCTTAATTATTTCCTTTCTTCTACTAGTTTTGGATTAGTCTGTTCCTGCCTCACCAGGGCCTTAGGATGTGGCATTAGATAATCAATTCCTTTGTGGTGGATATCTAATTGCTTTACCATTTCTATTTTAAAAATAATGCATCATGAATACCTTTGTCTTTGCTTATTTGTGTAATTTCTGTGGCACACAAACACCAAGAGTATATAATGGCTTGGCTACAGTGTATACATGTGAAAATTGAAAGATGCAAAGATGCTAGCTAGCAGGCAGCCTCAAAAAGAATGTCTCAGCCAGGCACAGTGGCGCACATCTGTAATCCAGCAGCTCGGGAGGCTGAGGCAGGAGGATCACGAGTTCAAAGCCAGCCTCAGCAACAGTGAGGCACTAAGCAACTCAGTGAGACCCTGTCTCTAAATAAAATACAAAAAAGGGCTGGGGATGTAGCTCAGTGGGCGAGTACCCCTGAGTTCAATCCTTGGTACCTGCCCTCCCAAAAAGAAAAGGATGTCCCAGTTGATGTCATTTCCCCACAACCCTTCCCTAGCTAGGTGACATCAATACAGGGACTAAGCGAGTTTACTACTCATGTCACATATCGGCTCTCATACAGGGTTCCTGTCATTTCTCTCTCCTGTGGAAAACGCTGTATAGATGAGCTGGTCTCCTCTGTGCTGTGGTTGTGCCTGCTTCTAGCTTTGGCATCATAAGCTTCCTTCCGTGTCCCTAATCCTAACTGATAAACCTATAGAAGCATATTTTGGAGCTGGATGTCCAGGTAGTAATTATGCTTTTTCACAGAATGATGAAAATAAATTGAATTATTGAGTTTATTTTTATCTGTGGTTTTGCCCATAGGAACACATATGCTCATATTAAAAGAAACTTCCTATGTTTTCTACCAGGACACGGTACAGAAAGTGTCAGGTCTACCCAAGGAAACTCTTCTTTTGCTTCTTCTCATTCTAAGGTTCTTGCTTCTGATACGGAGGCAGGGCTTATATTCCCATGTGCGCGGAAACCAATACTATATCCCTGGGTTTTTGCAAACAGAGAAGGCTTTCTCCTGCGGTCCAGAGGCACGGATGCAGGGAGCTGTAAGCCCAGACCTACCTTCCTGATTGATTGGCCTGGCGGGGTTTACTGGAAGGGAGAGGGAGAAGCCTATTGATTGGGCTGTGAGCAGGGGTCTAGGGTTCTTTTTGCACTGCTTAGACAGCCCCCGTGTCTGCTCACAGGTCACATGTGTCTTTGGGGGAGGGGATAGTGTTTGTGTGGGGGATTTTGAAGTCCAGAGTTCACTGGCTGAGCAGGCTACTTTGGCACTCGTCCATTTTTGAAAAGCCAGCTTGGAATCATCGTGGAATGGGTTTGGAAGGCTTTTCCTGAGAGACCACCGGAGCATTTTGTTATTTAAGGCATTCACGTAAGTGCTGAGCATCCAGGCCTGGCCAGTTTCAGTAGAGCCTTAGCAGGTTTTGTGAGCATCCCAGTGGGATGGAGGAAGGCTGAGAAAAGAGGTGTGCCAGGAAACTCCCCCGGCACCCCCCCAGTGCCAGGGAACTCCACCAGCACCCCCCCCCCAGTGCCAGGGAACTCCACCAGCACCCCCAAATGCAGGGAACTCCACCAGCACCCCCCCCCAGTGCCAGAGAACTCCACCAGCACCCACCCCTCAGTGCCAGGGAACTCCACCAGCACCCCCCCCAGTGCCAGGGAACTCCACCAGCACCCCCCCCCAGTGCCAGGGAACTCCACCAGCACCCACCCCCCAGTGCCAGGGAACTCCACCAGCACCCACCCCCCTAGTGCAAGGGAACTCCACCAGCTCCCCCCAGTGCCAGGGAACTCCACCAGCACCCCCCCCCCCAGTGCCAGGGAACTCCACCAGCACCCCCAAATGCAGGGAACTCCACCAGCACCCCCCCAGTGCCAGAGAACTCCACCAGCACCCACCCCTCAGTGCCAGGGAACTCCACCAGCACCCCCCCCAGTGCCAGGGAACTCCACCAGCACCCCCCCCCCAGTGCCAGGGAACTCCACCAGCACCCACCCCCCAGTGCCAGGGAACTCCACCAGCACCCACCCCCCTAGTGCAAGGGAACTCCACCAGCTCCCCCCAGTGCCAGGGAACTCCACCAGCACCCCCCTAGTGCAAGGGAACTCCACCAGCTCCCCCCAGTGCCCGGGAACTCCACCAGCACCTTCCCCTCTCAGTACAGGGAACTCCACCAGCACCCCACACTGAGACGGCATCGTGGAACAGTAAGCAGACGGATAGATTTAGCCTCTCATTTCTTTAATTTGTTGATGTTTGCCTCATTACAATGGTAGAATGATAGTATAATTGCTTTAAGATATTAGCTTCTTTAGGAAGGGGGAAAAAAGTAGGAACTATTTATATTTTCTTTTCTTTTTCCCAAAGTGAAACTCTTGTATTTTGGTTAAATTTATTAACTTTTAGAGTATCAGAATATCAAGAAATTTGGATATAAGAGCAAAAAAAAAAATCTGCTAGGGCTGGGGCTGTAGCTGAGGCACTGGGTTCTATCCTTAGCACTGCATCACAAAATAAATAAAATAATTATAAAAAAATCTGCTAAAAAGTGTTAAGTCAATACGACTAATCTTTTCGCAAAGATGAATCCTTTCTTTCCCATTGCACTGGGAAAAACCACATAATAACTGCCAATATTCATTTATTCTTCTGGACCAGAAACATGTCAATTTCATGATTTGAAGTTATACACCTATAAAAGAATAAAGGCATTAAAATAAGGCCATTTAATAGATATATCTGTTTTTACACATTCATTAAGAAAGTATGCTGAAAGTAGACTTTGCTGAGAAAACCCCCCAGCCAACCACCCAGCCAACCCCCCAGCCAGCCACCCCGCCAACCAACCAACCTGAAGCCTAACTTTGATGTGCACATTTACATGCCAGGTCAGGTGTTGCCCACAGTAGTTTGCGTGAAGGTAATAGATGCTAGTCTATGAGAGAGAGAGAACTTTAGATGTGGTGTGACATACATGTTTTCATTAGCTGTGCACTGAACTTGGAAAAGAAATTTCCTGCAGTGCTGCACATCCATAATCCCAGTGGCTTGGGAGGCTGAGGCAGGAGAATTGCAAATTTGAGACCAGCCTAAGCAATTTAGTGAAGCCCTATGCAACTTTGCAAGACCCTGTCTTAAAAAAAAAAGAGGTGTGTGGGGTGGTGGTGGTGGTGTTGCTCAATGGTTAAGCACCCCTGGGCTCAATACTTGGTACCAAAAAATATATTTTTTTTTTGTCTTAAGGTGTATTAACACTTTCCTATAACAGTCAGGAGTTGTCTGGAAGCACACGCATCTATTGAAATGAACTCTGTGTGGGTGGAGTTCTGGCCTGGACACCTGGTCATGTGACCTAGGGCCAGTTCCCTTCTCTGGGTGGTATGCCTCCCTGAGACAGATGCCCTGCTGGGTGACCTCTGTCCTGAGGTCTTGGACTAGTATGCATTTCATTCCTTTGTCCCTGGGAGGCTAGGCTGCAGGGTCACCTCCAGACCTGGCGTCCCTCTACAGAATGTGCAGCGAGAACCACAGCAGCCACAAGGAAAGGGGGTATAATGCTTGACCCCTGCCCGTGTCCTGGAGGCCAGTGACAGCTGCTCTTCATGTCCACCCTGGGGCTCGGTCCCTGCCTCCCTGCACCTGCCATTCAAAGTTGAAAGGGAAGGTTTCCCTTCCCCTTCTCACTTGTCCCCAACATCCTGGGGGTTGCTGGCTTGGTAGCTTCTCTTTGAAGCAGGTTGCCCAGATAAGCCCTAACATTCTTCACTTTGTCATTGTGTCTGAACATCTGGTTAGAGGTTGATCTGCCTTCCCAGCCCAGGGAAGCCCGCAGCCTCCCTGGGGGGTGGTCAGAGACTTCCGTCTGACCCCTCCCTGAGGTCGGGGTGCTGCCTGGTGGTGGGTGAGGCAGGAGGCAGGATGTGTGCCTCCGAAGTGGTGAGGACCGCGAGGCTCATGCTCTGAGGTGGAGCACCAGTGTGCAGAGGAAGGAGGGAAAGGAGACCCCAGACCCCTGCCAGACCCACTCGGTTCATCAGAACATTTTGGCCGTTGTCAGCCCTGTTGTTGTTCTAGGGCTTGTAGCAATCAGGAAAGGATCCGAAACAAAGAAACAAAGCATTTTAGGGTCAGAGAGAAGATTCTTTTATTAAAAAAAAAAATTAGTACCGGGGATTTTTATTTTGAGACAGGGTCCTGCTAAGTAGCAGGAGGTTTTGTTAAGTTGTTGAGACTGGCCTCGAACTCAGCGTCTAAGGGGCCGGGATAGCAGCCCTGTGCACCACCCTCTGCTGAGAGTGGATGGTGACAAGCAGCATTTGCTCCCCAGTTCTTCGGCTCACACCTGCCATCTGCACTTCAGACACTAGGTGGCAGCAGGTCACCGCGCGCTAAGGTGCCTGACCCAGCCCAGCTGTCTCCACTCAGCCAGGCCCAGGCATCTCAGCCCGCATGGACGGTCAGCAAGGGTTTGTGATGGCCTCTTCTCACACCGTGCTGTCCTCTTGTCAGTACTGCTTCTTCGTTTTCTGACTTGCTTTCTTCCACGGGTAAGAATATCACATGGCTGTTGGAAAGATTTTTGACAAATATCTCCCCCTATTTGCTCACTATTCGCTCACCCATGTCGATGCCATGATCCGACCTTCAGAGCTCCTTTCTCATGAAAGGGCTTGCTTTCTTTTAAAAACTAATATTCCATTATTATTATTATTATTATTATTACTATTATTATTAATGCATAATATTAACTTTGGTACCGGGGGATGGAACCACTCAGCCACATCCCCAGCCCGTCTTATTTTTTTAATTTTGTGACAGAGTCTTGCTAAGTTGATGAGGCTGGCTTTGAACTTTCCATCCTCCTGCCTCAGCCTCCAGAGCCTGCTGGGATTACAAGTATGCACCACTGCTACCAGCTCCCCCCAAATTTTAACATGAATTCAAAGGGGGGAACATTTCCAATATCTTAAGTGTAAAACAGATGAGGAAAAAATCAAACATATTTATTTGGCACAATATTTAATTTAGTTGCCTGTGAAAGAATCATTCAGTCAACAAATATGGCTCGAGACTACTGTGATCAAGTGGGAATAAAATAAATCACAATCAACCCAGCATGAATTGGAACTAGAGTTAGCACAAGCTTAATAAAACTTACAATCTTTAGAACACGAGAACTTATGAATTTTTTTTAAAAAAGTCATGGTGTGTGTTACCTCTGAATAGTGGGGTGACTATAGTTCACCTAAATGTGTTATATATTTATACTAAATATAAAAATGTATTTTATATATAAATTATATAATAACTAGAAGAGTCATGATAACACATCGAGTCATGATAAGAAGATTGCAAAGCTAATTACCCTGATTTGATCAGTACATTTTTTATATGTATGGAAATATCACAGTGTACTTCATAAATATGTATGATTATTATGCATTAACTCTTTTTAATGTTTAAGGAGAGGGAAATGTTAATGATCCTGATTTGAGCATTATATTTTTATATGTGTATCAAATATCTCACAGTCTCATACATTTATACAATTAAGATGATAACTGATGGAAAATGTTTATAAAACTAGCTTTATTGAGGTATAATTCGTATCCCACAGAACACCAATTTGAAGGGTGTGATTCAACCATCATCCTAGTGTGGCAGTAGAACTTTCATTACCCCGTAGAACTTCCTTGTGCCCCTTTGCACACAATTAGTTTTTACATTTGGTTGTTGCAAGATGCACTTGCAGAAAACTAATATTTAATTTGCTTAGTGGGAGAAAATGTTTTTCCTTCCTTTTGTCAGTGTGTGTCTGAACCACCTGTTCAAATTTTATTCACAGCCTTGCATCAGAAACTGTCTGTTCCGTCCAGCAGATGTCTCTCCTTGTCCCCACAGTCCTGTAGGCTCAATCTCCTCTCTGGGTCTGTGTTCATGCTAGTCCCCTGGCCCAGAACCCTTGCTAGGGTATAGATGTGAGGTGTCCCCCCAAAGCTCAGTGTGAGATGGTGCAAAGAGTTTAAAGGTGAAATGATTGGGTTACGGGAGCTTTAACCTATTCAGTGCATCGATGCCCTGATATGGATTAGCTGGGTGTCAACTGCAGGCAGGTGGGGTGTGGCTGGAGGAGGTGGTCATTGGGGTGTGCCCTTGGGGTATATATTTTGTGAGCTGAGCTCAGTCTCTCTCTCTACTTCCTCCTGGTCCATATCCTGCGCCACCTTTCTCTACCTCACTCTTCTGCCATGATGTTCTACCTCCCCTCCAGCCCAGAGCAACAGAGTCAACCACCTATGGACTAGACCTCTGTAACCATGAGCCACAGATAAACTTTTCCTCCTCTAATTGTTTTTGTTAGGTCTTTTGGTCACAGCAGGGGAAAAGCTGTGGATGAGTGAATTGGACCAAGTCTTTCTGTCCTTTATCCTGTGCCCAGACTGCACCATCTCCAAACAGCCTGGCGGTGTGCCACACCTGGGCCTCCCCACCTCAGAGCCTCTGGTTGACGGAACCTGTTTGGCAGAACCTGAATGTATTTCATTTCTCTGATTAACTTTGAGTGCTTTGAGGCTGAAATGATCAGGTACACTCCTTTGTCCAGTGTTCCTGAACTCCTGGGGCTCAGGTCAGGAAACCTGAGATGACCCGGCCATTGGCTGAGTAATTGACAGAGCAGCAGAAGGATACTTGGCAAGAGTGGAGGAGCTTGACCTGTGGAAGAGCTGTCAGGTCAATTCAAGATTAGAGGGGAAGTGGCTTTAGGCCACTTAGGGACCTTCTAAAATCTAGAGGAGAGAGGAAAGGAGTGGAATATGCCCAAGGACTATTTGCTAGACTTCTTTTTTTTTTTTTTTTTTTGGTACCATATTCTACACAATTCTGGAAGGTTTGCAGAAGACTCCTGGAAGCTCGTCCTTCAGGCTCTGCCCCGTGTGCCTTTTCCCTTTGCTTGTCTTCCTTTTGTGGTGCTAGATCTCAGCCAGGAGCAGGATCATGTGTTGACTCCTGTGAGTGCCCGCAGTAGGTCCTCAGACCTGAGGGTGGTCGTGGGGACCGCACAGTGAGGGAATGGAAGGTGTTAGGGTTTGGATAGGAGGTGTCCCTGGAAAAACCTGTGTGTTAGGCAATGCAGGAAAGTTCAGAGGTGAACTAAAAAGATCGCAAAGCTGTAACCTAATCAGTGGATTGATTTATTTGACGGATTGATAATTGGAATGGATTACTGGTGGTAATTGTAGGCAGGTGGCGGCGTGGGTAGAGGAAGTAGGTCACTGGGGATGCAGCTTTATGGATTTTATCTTGTCTCTGGAACCTTGTTCTCGTCTTCCTGCTTGCCATGACCTGAGCAGCTCTGCCCCACCTTTTCCTTCCATCTTGGTGCTCTGTTTCACTCAGGCCCAGAGAAATGGAGTTGGCTGACCATAGACTGAACCTCTGAAACGGTGAGCCCAAAATGAACTTTTCCTCCTTTGAGTTGTTCTTGTAAGGTACTTTGGTCATGGAGACAAGAAGCCAATTAACACAGAAAGCATTTTGCATGCTTAAAGAGCAAGGTTTGGCTGAAATGTAAGGGACTTGTAGAAAGAGAAGGTTATAAAAGTATATTGCAAATGTCCTACTTGCCAATATCTTTTTGGTTTCTATTTCAATTCATTCCATTTCAGTTGGGGAAGATATTTTTGTGTGTGTGTGTGATTTTCATTCTTTAAATTATGTTGAATTTTCTTCCCATGATGTGATACAGGGTATGACTTCTCTCAGTGACTGTTCCTTGTTCAAGTATTCTGTTCTTGTTGGGTGGAGTAGTTTGTAAATGTCAGTTAGATTGAGTTGACTGGTGTTTTTGTTCGGTTCTTCTTTTGTATCCTTGCTGATTTTCTATGAACTTGACATATCAGTTATGAAGAGAAGAGCTTTGAGGTCTCTAACTTTAACTGTGAATGTTTTTCATTTCCTTTCAGTTGTATCCTATTTTACTTCATATATTTTTAAGTTCTCTTGTTAGGAGGATGCGCATTAGAACTGTCACATCTTCTTTGTGAATTGTCTATTTTGTCATTATATAATTCATGTTCCTCCTTATCCCTGATAATTTTTCTTGCTTAGAAACAGTTGCTCAGCTTTCTTTTGATTAGTGTTTACATAGTACAACCTTTCCCACCTTTTGTTTTCAACCTACCTACTTTTAAATATTCTTGAAGTAAGTTTCTTATACACAGAATATAGTTAGGGCATTTTAAGAATAAATTCTGACAGTCTCTGTCTTTTAATTGGTATGTGTAGGCCATGTATATTTAGTGTCATTACTGATGTGTTTGTATTTTGTCTATTATTTTATCATTTGTTTTCTGATTGTTCTATATATTTCTTCTCCTTCCCCCCTTTTCTGTCTTCTTTTCTTTATTTGAATAGTTTTTAGTCTTCTATTTTAATTCACCAATTGAATTTTTGACTACAGCTTGTTGTATAGTTTGTTTTTAGTGGTTTCTCTAGAGACTGCAATGTTTGTATTTTCACCATCTTCTAGGAGTTAATGCTTTTACTACCTGAAGTGGAATTTTGAAGCCTTACCAATATAAGTCATTTATTCTCCAGTCATGTTGTAGTTGCCATATTTATAATATCAATATATAACACAGAAAAAATATATAACACAGAAAACTCTACCAGGCAACACAACATTTCTTTTTCATGTTTTTCTTTCAATACTCAGTACTTCCAGGAGTTTAAGAGAGTAAAGTAGTATTGTATGGTGTTTACATTTTTGTTTTCTTTACTTCTTCTTTCCTTCCCCCCTGTACTGAGGGTTGAGTCCAGGGCTGCCCTACCACTGAGCTATATCCCCAGCTCTTTGTATTTTACATTTTATTTTGAGAAAGGGCCTAAGTTGCCCAGGCTGACCTTGAGTTTGTAATCCTCCTTCCTCAGCCTCCTGAGTAACTGGGATTATAGATAAACACTACTTTGGCCACTTGTTTCTCTTTCTTCACACTCAATGATCCAAGTTTCTCTCTAATATCATTCAGCATGTCTGTCTTCTGGTGATAGATCTATTCATGAGAAATTGTCTTTATTTTACCTCATAAAAGAAATATTTTAACTGGATATAGAATTCTGGGTTGACATTTGTTTATTTACTTAGCCACTTTAAATTATGCCATTTTCTTTTGGTCTCTATAGATTCTGATGAGGAGTTCATAGTCATTCAGATCAGTACTTTCTTGCATGAAGTGTACTATTATTCTCTGATTCTTTTTTTATTTCTATTTTTTAGTACCAGGGATTGACCTCAGGGGCACTTAACCACTGAGCCACATACCCAGCCCTATTTTATATTTTATTTAGAGATAGGATCTCACCGAGTTGCTTAGCACCTCGCCATTGCTGAGGCTGGCTTTGAACTCACGATCCTCTTGCCTCAGACTCCTGAACTGCTGGGATTACAGGTGTGTGCCACTGCACCAGGCTTCTCTGATTCTTTTAAGGAATTTTTGTTGGTTTTAATCTTTCACAATTTTATCACAATGTGTCTAAATGTGGATTCATTTGAATTTAACGTTTTGCTTAGCTTATTGAGTCTATAAGCTTTCTTTGCCAAATTCAGAGGTTGTCAGTCTTTATTTTTTCAAATATATTGCTTATAAATGTGTACCTATAAGGCTGTTATAGGTCTATGTCTCCATCTCTCCATTGCTAACTTGGTGCATGGGTCTCACTGATGAATGTTAAGCCTTTTCATGTTACTGTTCAGGTTGGAGGTTTTGTTTGTTTTCTTCTATCATTTCTTCTCTGTTGTTCATATCTCGATAATTTCTGTTGTTCTTTGAACTTATGACCCTTTAGGCATCTCAGTTCCACTACTGAGCTCTTCCTGTGAATCTTTTATTTCAGCAATTGTAGTTTGTAGTTTCAAAGTGTATATTTAGTTCTTTTCTTATATTTCCATTCATTTGGTTTGCCTTGTGGAATAGCCAAAATCACCCAGAAAGAAGAACAAAGTTGGAGGTTTTGCATTTTTTAACTTCAAAACTTATTACAGGGCTGGGGTTGTGGCTCAGTGGTAGAGCGCTCGCCTCGCACATGTGAGACTCTGGGTTCGATCCTCAGCACCACATAAAAATAAATAAATAAAATAAAGATACTGTGTCCATGTATAACTAAAATATATTTAAAAAAAACTTATCACAAAGCTATGGGAGTCAAAATAGTGTGGTACTGGCATAAAGACAGACAAGTAGACTGATGGAATATCAGAACTAAGAAAAATCCAGAAAGAATCCCTCACTTGAAGGTCAAATGATTTGGCAAAAGGCACCCACCAGGACCATCCAATGCAGGGAAAGACAGTCTTTTCAACAAATAGTGGTGGGAAAAGTGGATGGCCACAGGCAAAGAATGAAATTGGATTCTTACCTTACACTTTATGCAAAAATTAACTCAAAATGAATCAAAGACCTAAATACCATAAGACTCCTAGAAGAGAACAGGGCAAAATCTTCATGATGTTGCATTTGGCAGTGATTTCTTGATATGACCTCAAAGGCACAGACCACAAGGGGAAAAATATAAATAAACTGGATTCATCAAAATTAAAAATGTTTGTATATCGAAAGACTATCAACAGAATAGAAAGACAACCCACAGGATGGGAGAAATATTGGCAACTCATGTATCTAAGAAATTAATATCTAGAATATATAGAAAACTTGTAAAACATAATTCAGAAACCAAAAACTCAATTGAAAAATGGGCAAAGACTTGAATAGACATTTTTTTTTCAAAAAAGTTACACCCATGGATGATAAGCACATGAAACAATGCTTAACATCACTATTAGATAAGTGCAAATCAAAACCATAATTAGATGCATTTCTGCTGTGATTAAGATGCCTGTTATCAGGGATAAATAGGGGAGATAAATGCTGAGAGAGATGTGGAGAGATTGGAACTCCTGTGCACTGTTGGTGGGGATGTGAAATAGTGGGGCCACTGTGGAATACAGTTTGGTGGTTCCTCAAAAATTAAATATGTAATTATCTTTCTGATTCCCCTTCTGGGTACATTTCCAGAAGAACTGAAAGCAGGGAGTAGAACAGATGTTTGTCCATCCATGTTCACAGCCGCATTATTTGAGTAGTCAAAAGGTGACTGCAGCCCGGGTACCCATCAATGGGTGGAGAGATAAGCATCATGCAGTATGTGCACACACCGGGAAGTTGTTCAGCCCTAAGATGAAGGCAGCTCTGACACGCAACAACACGGGTCCATACTGATGGTGCTGTACTGAGTGTACTGAGCCAGTCACCAAAGGATATCTATTTTATCATTCAACTTATAAGAGACACCTAGGGTGGTTAATTTATAACCCAGAAATAGGAGAGAGGCTACCAGGGGGCTAGGGGAGGGGAAAGGAGGAGCTGGTGTTCAATGGGGACAGAGTTCATTTGGATAGTTAAAAAGGTCGGGATATTGATGATGGTGGTGGTTGCATATCAGTGCCTGTGTGTAATGCCACTAAAACGTACACTTAACAATGGTGACAGTGGAGAGTTCTATGTTACACACACAGTCATCCCTCTGGTCCTGGCAGAGCCTGCAGTTTTTGCATCCACAGATCCAACCAACTGGAGGTGGAAAGTATATGAAAAAAAATTCCACAAAGTTTAAAAAAGCAAAGCTTGGATTTCAGACAAACCAGGCAGGCACTCCCCTGAATACATGGAAGGGAGTGAGGGGAAGGCATGTCCTGCCCTGGCTTCCCGCCATTTCACAGATCTGTGTCTCTCTCCTGCGTTTTATTTGTGGCCTGTGTGGTCAGTTAGGCCTGTGATGGACATGGCGGTTCCTGTACTAAACAAATGCAGACTGTTTTTTCTTGTCATTTTTTTTTCTAAAGAGGACAGCATAACAACTATGTGCATAGTATTTGCACTGTTTTAGGTAGAATAGATTATTTAAAATATATTGTTTGATATGTGTAGGTTATATGCAAATATTTTATGTAAGGGACTGGAGCATCCATGGATTTTGGTGTCCTTGGGAGTCCTGGAAGCATTCCCATTTGAACACTGATGGATGACTACATTTTACTACGATATAAAAGAATTTTGTGAATTTAATTGGACTTGCTAATTTAATGACATTTGTGTGTAACGTCACCATTGACAATTATGTGGTAGTTATGCTGTTTCATGGAAGATGATTCTCAATCTGAATTTGAGTAGTGGATTTGAGGACTCTCCAGAAGTGACCCCCAATATCCTGAACCTACTAACTCTACAGAGGAGAGTCTGGCTGGTAACAAAGCTTCTGCTTGTCCAGTTAGACATGAGGCTTCATACAGGTGTAAAAACGCCTAGGGTTAGAGGAAGGAGAGAGCAACACAGGGCAGTGTGGTCTACCCCGCCAGGCACACCTGGAGATGCAGTCCCTTTTGGACTGGCCTTAGGGTGCACCTTAGACCTTTGGCCAAAAGCATCTCCTCTAACTTTAACATGTATTTCTGACCTGAGGATGAGGGTGGTTTGGGGACAACTTGGCCCTCTTTGCCGTCTTCTTGGGTGGATCTTCTTACCTGGACATGAGGTCTCACCCTCCTGATGGGGAACACTGTCTGGGACAAGGTGACCTTGCACGCAGCCAGAGGAAGGTGTCGATGTGCCGCCTGCGAGTGCTGGAAACAGGGTGTATCTCGGAAGTTAGGTGCCATTTTATTAGAAGATAAATGCAATTTATCCAAACACTGAAAAAATGGATTAGGATTCCCCTGGTGTCTTGGGACAGATTGAGAAGGAGCAAGAAGCCAAGGTCTGCGACTTCTGGCCAGGGACAGGGTGACGCGGGGCGGGGGGGGGGGGGGGGGGGGCTCCGCCAGGTGGCGCTGTGCGCCCGCCCTGCGCCCCAGGAGCGCACTCGCCCGGCGGCAGGTGGGGAAGCCGAGGGAGCTTCTGTACCTTTCCGAATCCCGAATCCCGAGGGTTGGGGCAGGGGCGGTTCCTGGCAGTCAGTCCTGCGCACTCCTGCGGGGTGCTCCTGGCCCAGGCCGCCAGCGGGGAGGTGGCCGCTGGTCCTCAGGGCAGACTCCGCGACGGCTGGGGACAGGCGCTGCCCTGGGAGGAGCCGCCGCAGAAGCTGGCGCTGGGCAGGTGCAGGGTGGGCAGCTCCTGGGAGGACCCTCGTGGGCGCTGGGATTAAAAGAAACGGACGCCTGAGCAAGGGGACCCATCCTCCCGGGCCGCTGTCACTCTGGCGCAGCCAGGTTCCTTAGAGATTGCTGTCCTTGCTGACACGCCCCCTTCCCCTTCCTGCCCCCTCTGTGGCTCTGTGCTTCCTCACACGGGGGCTTCTCCTGGCTGCAGTCTCTGGACCGCCCTGGAGGCTGGAAACCAGAGGCTCAGCATTTCTGAGGGAAGCTGCTGTCCAGGCGAGAGGTCATGGTAGCTCATCCAAGAGAAGCTGTGTTGTTTCCCTTTTTAGGTGGTACTTAAAACACACACACACACACACACACACTTTCACATTACAGTGGCTCGACTTCTGTACTTATTACCTTTGAATGAGAAATATTTTTCTACTTTTCTTATCAGCAGAAGTGAAGCCATTTTTACTGTACTATAGTAATTTAATAGAACAAGTACCTAAAGACTTTTTTGTTGTAGATTATTATTATTATTATTATTGGCAGATTTTGTCTGTCCAGTTTTATAAAATGGGTGGAAAATTTTCCCACAACTGGGTTTTGGATTATTAGCTTTGAGAAAGTGACCCCCTGGGGCCCCTCCGATGTGCCCCTTGCAGGCTGGGCAGTGAAGGCTGGGTCTTGTCCCACTGTACGGTCAGGCTGGCTTCATGCCAGGAGCAGTTCTGAGAACCACATCCTCAGGCGGTCCCCTCTTGTGCCCACAGTGAGTGCTTACTTTATCCTGGAGGGTCCAGTCTGCCGGACATGGAGGCTACCTGAGATCCAGCCCGTCGCCCCGGGGCCACTACAAACAGAAAAACACAAGATAACAGAAAATGAGGCAGTGAAGAGGACAGTCAACACCAGAGACAGGAAGCTGCTGCCAATGACACAACCCTGAATTTTTCAGTAAACTCTTTTTTAAAAAAAAATAAGTAGAAGGAGTGCATTCTAATACATTGATAAAAGCATAGCATGGAAAATACATAAACCGATGACATGCGTTATCATTAAGTGTCATGCACTGTGCCTGATGGTGTGAGCTGTATTTTCCTGTGACTACAGCACAGGGGTTTGTTTACACCAGCTTCCCCACAAACAAGTGATCATCTAGTGACAGCTAAGGGGTTCCTGGGCCATCAGGATTTTCATTCCTTTGTAATCTTACAGGGTCACCGTCACTTGCACGGTCCATCCTTGACGGCAGTGTCATCATGCAGGGCATGACTGTCCGTGCTTTTCTCTCTTTGTATTATTTTAAGAACTCTGGGTGAAGTCATGGAGGAGGACCGAGCCCTGCCTATGACACAGCAGGTTAATCGTCCCAGCGTTTGTGGATGCTGCAGAGGGAGGAGTGAGGGAGAGGGAAACTGTGGTCCTGAAGCCGCAGCTGGTCCTGAGACATGAGCACCTGCATCCTGAGCCTTGTGAAAGGTGCAGCTCATTGGCTTTGTTCTGGGACTAGGGTCACCTAGGAGAGGGGTATCTCGTGTCCCTGCATTAGCTCATCTCCTGCTCAACACGTCCTCATAGCTCCTTGTCACTGCCCTGTTTTAATGAATGTGACAACTTGATTGGCCTCTTTCCCTCCCTCCAGTCCGTAATCTCTGTGAAGGGAGGGCCTGGGTCTGTTGGCCTCACCTCTGGATTCCCACCCTCAGCAGGGTGCAGACCCAGAGAAGGCCCTCGGTGCACTTGGAATAAAAGGCAGCTCTTTTGCCGAGGCTCACACCGCTCTGAGGGGCTGGGCTCGGCCCCTCCGATCTCACCTGAGTCCTTGGAAGTGCCTCTAGAGGAAGTGTGGGAGCCTGGACTGGGCACCGGGGGAGAGCATCTCCACAGAAGGCCGGGACCCACTCGACTTTACCAGATATGTTTCAAGAAGTTCTGACGGGCCAGGTTCAGGGAGACGGTGGTGATAGTCATGGTCCCCTCCACGTGTTCCCTGTTCTTTGGCGTTTACCATCTAGTGAGGGAGCTAGGCCTAGTGAAACAGGCCCCAACACAAGCGGGCAGTCGCACACTGAAGTCAGCAACCCCACACTGTAAAGTCAAGAAACGGGTGTCACCACAAGAGCAGCCACGGTGGAGCTCAGCCTGGACCACGGACTCGGGGAAGGCTTCCCTGGGGCAGAGAAACTTCTGCTCCGAGTCACAGGAAGCCGAAGGGGGCCTGTGCAAATGTCCTGCGTGCAGAGGAAGTAGAGCTTCCTCGAGGACCTGAAAAAATGTGAGACCCTGGGACCCTAAAAGCAGGAGAACCTCGTGCCAAGAGCAGAGCAGAGGTCAGAGAGGTCAGGTCAGAAAGATCCTTAGGTGTCAGGGGTTTCGGTCTTAAGAATGGGTGGTTTTGAAGCACAGCGGAGGATGGCTGGAAGCTGTATCGGTTGTCTCTTGCTGCATAACAAATGACCCCCAGACACAGTGCCATAAAGCAACTCACAGCATTTCCTCACAGTTATGTGGGTCAAAAATCTGGTCATGACGTGGCTGACTCCCTGTCTCTGGGTCTCCCAAAGGGCAACCAGATATCAGGGGGGCTGCAGGCATCTCAGGGCTTGGCTACAAGAGGGCCGCACCTAAGCTCACTCACGTGGCTGTGGGTGGAGACATCTGTTGTCCCTGGACCTCTCCATGGGGCTGCTCATGACATGGAAACGGATTGCCCCCGGGGCGTGGAAGGCAAGGGGAGGAGGTGGGCAGGGAAAGAGAAGAGACAGAGCAGTCTTCCCGCAGCCTCATGTGAGTGGGACAGCCCATCACTTTCGCCACATTCTGTTCATAGAAGCAGGTCACGTGATGCAAGTCACACACGAGAGGAGATTCTACCAGAGTGTGGATACCAGGGGGTGGGGATCACTGGGGCCACTGTAAGGGCTGCAGTGTGGGGAATGGACGGGAGGGGCTGCAGTCCATGGAGAGGCTTCAGAGGCCATTGCCAGAGATGAGCAGACTGGAGCTTGGACGAGGGTGTCCGCCATGGTCCTGGGGAATCTGGCGGATATGTTGGAGAGATACTGAGGAGGTAAAATGGATGGAAATAGGGTAGACTAGGTTGAATGGGGAAGGCAGAGTTGTTAGGGAGAACTCCTAGGTGTCTGTATTCTCCATTGGGTGGACGGTGGTTCCTACCACTCATGAGGCTGGGGAGCATGAGACAAGGATCAGGTTAAGGGAGAAAGGTTGGGGGTTCCCCGTTGGCAAAGAGCCATGCACAAGCAACCCGAGACTCTGGGTCACCTTCCTGGACATGCTGAGCAAATGGGCAAGTGCTAAATCTTGGGCTCAGAGGTGAGGTCCAGGTTTGAGATTTAAAAGTGGAATCGTCAGCGTGTTGTTCAACACTGATGTGAGGAACCTTCGGGGTGACAAGAGCCGGCTCTGGGACTGAGTCTTGGTGAGCTGCGTGCCATGGCGGGCAGAGAAGGAGGAGCCTATGAGAAGGGACATGAGACAGGACCAGAAGGGACGAAGATCAGGAAATGAAGCTTTTGAACCAAAGTGATTTGGTACGAAGTGTGTTGAAGTCTCTTGCGTCTGCAGTGGGGGTGGATTTATTCATATGCATGTTCGCAAACAGGATCCCTTCAATCCCATTCAGCCATCGAATGGGCAGCTGCCATTCTCTTCATCGGCTAAGGAGGGAAACAGGCTCAGCAGCAGTGACCCGCGCACAGTGGAAATGCCGAGACCTGGAAGAATGGGAGGTGAGCCAGACCTCTGGGGCCTGCGCCTCCTGCCACTGCCTCAGGATAACCGTGGGATCTTTATCTCATTGGTTGCCCAGACTCTTTTGATCTACTTATTTCAAGTCTTCTGGGGCTGGGATTCTGATGTGTGTTTTTAAAGAAGCCTCCCAGCTTTGTGCAGCCAGGCTAGGGGCCTGCACACGGAGCATCACCCCATCTAGCTACAGCCTGGACACTTGCAGAAAGCCTGATTTTAAGAGTCTGTCAGTATTTCACAAAGAAGAATGAAATTATGGCATTTGCCGGTAAATGGATGGAACTGGAGAGACTATCATGCTAAGTGAAATAAACCAGACCCAAGTCCAAGGTGGAATGTTCTCTCTGATATGCCGATGCTAACACCACTCTGTGGTTGGGATCATTAACATCCTGTGTCTGTCCGTGCATTCTGTTCCCACTCAGGCCTCACCCGGGGAGTGCAGGGCGGTAGCAATTCAGGAAGGTGTTTCACCCTTGTGCTTGATAAGCATGTGCTGCTGAGTGGTGGCCTTCAGTGGCCCTCACCCTACTGGCCTGCCATCAGCCTCTGACGCTGTCAGCCACTCCCTCCTTCCTGAAGAGTCTCCTCCGTGGGCTTCTCGGTGGCAGATGAACCATGGGGTCTCTGCAGTAAGGGCTGCAGAAAAATTCACCTGGCTTCTTCAGTGACATCCTAGGTGAGGTCTTCATGGCACTGACCTATGATGACATCGTGGCAGGACTTCATTCTTATTGATAAATGGTGACCTTTGCAGTACTAATAGTCAAAAGAAAAACCTTACTCACCCATGAGCCAGCAATCAGAGACAGCACACCCTCCAACTCTCGGCATCTTGAAAATAAAAACGAGCAGCGTGCCAGAACACCAAGAAAATGGAGCCCTCGTTTGCACTTGGGATTGTTGGGAATCACGGCATAAGCAGTGCATGCAGCGCGGGCCTGTGACTAAATCAACCCCCACCCACTGCAAACGCAAGGTGCTTCAATATGCTTCAACCAAATTACTTTTGATTGTAAAGCTTATTCAGGAGCTAAATGCAAATTACTTCTGGGTGTGCTTCCTTCAGCCAGCTGTTGAGGATTTTAAAGTGCAAGGGTGCAGCACCCATAGATCTCGTTTTGTGCAAACCCAGCGGTACAGGTTTTCTAAGCAGGGTTTTGAGCCTGTGTTTCAGAGTTGCATGTTCCAGCAGCACAGCCAGAGCATTTAGGAGGACGGTCATGGGAATGTGGTTTGAATGACTGGATGTGCTCACAGTTTCATGGAGAGAGTTTTTGTATGGTCTGTGTCCCAGATGGCACGTGCTGGACCTGTTGTAGGATGATTGACAGTTGCAACAGATTACTCTTTAATAAGCAGAGAATACAGAGAGATAGGTACAGTCTGAAGTTATGCAAAGCAGTCAGGCTGTCATAGTTACAGAGAGGGATTATGAGCAGAGAAAGGAGAAAGCTGAGAGGGCAGCTAGAGGCGCCAGTATTCCCCAACAGCCTGGACTTCAGACTGTCCCTTTGTCCCATAACCACCCTAGTATTTCCCCATCAAAAATACCATTACCATGAGGGACAGGCACTAATATTTATTTGTACTTGACACACCTTTTCTTACTTAATAATCAAAACAACCCTGCGAGGTCCCTATTCCCATTTTGAGATGTGGAAACTAAGGTCCAAAGTCATGTGGTTAGAAGTGGTGGGGACAAGATTCGAGTTTGACAAGCCCACGGATTTGCCACCGGCTCTTCCCCTGCTGCTCACACAGGCTTGCTCCTGGACACCGCAGCAGCTGGGCTGGTGGTGCCCCACTTCTCTGCGCCCCTGCCCTCACTGGTGACAGCTCTTCTCAGGTCATGTCTTGTCCCTGAGAGATGACATAAGTTAAAAATGTTTTGTAGAAAATAGTAACCAGCCAGGCGTGATGGTGCACGCCTGTGATCCCAGCAACACTGGAGGTTGAGGCAGGAGGACTGCAAGTTCATAGGCAGCCTCAGAGTCTTAGTGAGGCCCTGAGCAAGCCAGCAAGACCTTGTCTCAAAATGAAAAGTCAGAATTCCCTTCACATGTTAAATTCTGCAGTAAAATATTCATAACTTTTATTTTTTTAAAAGGACCTCTTTTAATTCATAGTAGGCCATTGTCTTGCTTTTCTGGTAACTTTATAAACTCTTCATTCCTGGTGAAGATGGAGGCTACAGACAGAATCCGTTTTCTCTACTGAACATCTCCTAACTTGCCTTCCCACTGCCGGTAAGAAGGTCTTGTTAAAAAGCCAAAGCACTGTTAGTGGTTTCAGAGCCTTGAACAGTATATCAACTAGAGAATTGGTTTTCAAATAACCAACAGTGTGTGAATTAGGGAAGTGATAGAGAGTGTATTTCATAATAACTCATATTTTAAGACATTGGTACAAATATCAGCAAAATATAGTAGATAAGGCTTTGGTTGGTGTTGGGAGACTAGACAAGAAATTCATCCATGTTGGTTTTAATTTCCTCATTGATAAATGAGTGAATTGCATCAGCTTAACTTACAGATTTTTCCTGTATCCTTTGACCCTCGGCAAAGTAGTATTCTTCACTGTATTTCAGTAAACATGTCCCGGCTTGTAGCTGTATTTCAGCATTAAAGGGTAGAGAGAAACATGTTGTCACGCAGGTTCCAGAAAGGAAAAGTTTGCAGGATTCTCACTCTGGTTCTCAGCACCTCTGGGATCCTTGGAAAATTTACTTAAACTCTTTGAGCCTTAACATTTTCCAAGAGTCAGAAATAAAGATATTTATTTACACATAGTGAAAGCTTCCTGTACCATTCATTTGCAACCATTAACAAAAAGTCACTCTTTACTGAGAAGACTCACTCTCACTGAGAAGTTTTAAGAAGCTGGCAAAGTCTTTAAATCATTCTGAAAACATATGAATGATTATGTGACAAGTCAGTGTTGTGAGCCAGCCAGGACTGTGTGCGTGAGCTTTGTGCCTTTGAGCGTGTAAGGAACTGGTCTGCCTTGCTGCCTGATTGGGCTGGGCAACTCTGCCTTTGATCCCCTGGAGCAACTGAGATGGGTGTCACTCTCCAAGATGTCAGTCAAACTGCCGACCAAGACAGCGCCAAGCAAGACTCCATCCTCTGAAACCGGACCCCTTGTTCTCTTGTGATCTCACCCCTTGGCCTTATTTGGATGGAATGTTCTATCCAACAGCGTTCCCCAGTAAAATCCAGGGCTGGGGCGCGCTCTCTCTCTTGCTTTTCTTTTGCCTCCCTTTTGGGAGTGGAGGCTGAGGAGCTGTCACTGCACCCCAGAAAAGGTATTTTTTCTGTGTTTGTATGGTCGTCAGCCCAGTTCCCATGGAGTGAACCTGATCAGTCGCGGGTCGTGGCAAGTCAGGTTGGGGGCACACCTGTGAGCCCAGCACTGGGAAGGTTGTGGTGGGAGGGCCACGTGAGTCCAGGAGCTCTAGACCAGCCTGTGCCACACTAGATACAAAGTCTACCTGATGTGATGACGACGTGTCACCCTGTCACTGAGATTCACGATGTATGTACCTATTTTGATCCAAGGTGGAAAAATGTGGAAGTCTGAGGAAGTTCAAGAATTGAATACCCTTCAAATATATTAGCGTCACTTTTTGATAATGGCTGGAAACGAATGATGTTAGAAGCTTTCACTATGTGTAAATGTTAAGATTTGTAAGGCAATGATTAGTTCATGTATTTGATCCATGTACTCAGATTTTATTTTGCTAGATAGGCATTATATTGTTCTCATGTAGTATGATCAAATCAATGAAATCCTTACAACACTGATGAAATGTGATCCATTCCGTAAAAGTCTCATGTGGCTCTTCCCATATATGTACCAGTAATATATGAACTATGTGTTACTAATAGAGATTTAAATTATTTCAGGCACTTGGTGATCTCACTTCATGCCATAGCTTTATCTTTGGAATAAAAACAGATTCAAGGGACAAGAGAGGTGACTGCAAGCCTCTTGGGACTGTGTGGGGTCTTGCATTCTGCCGGTTCCTGTGTCTGCTTACAGGGGTCAGTGGGAAGGGAACATCTACCAGCCAGCTTCTTGATACCTTCCTGCACTCTCAAGTTTGGCCCTGTCTTTCATCATCCGGGAGGGAGCTAGTTCAACTTTCTACCCAGGATACTCCCTTCTACCCTGATTATTTTTCAGCTTTCAAAGCCGAGGATATTGTGGTGGTTCTGCTGCTCAGTCGGAAGCCCCTCTCTCGACTTTGCCCAAGTCCTGAAGTCACAAAACCACAGACTGTTCTCATGAGTGTGACGTATTAGCTTTGTTTTCTGCTAGTTTGCACAGAAATTAAGATGCTACCTTTCAGTAGAGAATTTGCCTCAGCGCACAGTTGAGAGGGAAGAAGATGGGTAATACCTCAGGGAGTCAGAGGCTGAGCCATTTCTCAGGTGTGTTCTAAAGAGCAGAACCACAGGCTTCAGGGGACGGAGGAGGGAGCTGGAACTGCCACAAATGAAGGGTGTCATTGCAGATATGTCTGGCTCGCTGCTCCATAGAACTAATGTGAACATTCCTTAATCTAGACTGAGAAAGAGAATATCAAAGATGAAAGAGGGATCCTCATTATCTACCAGATGGACTTTAAAAGGACAAGGAAGGAATATTTTGAACAATCCTATGTCCAAAAATTTTATGACATATATAATGACCAATTCCTTGAAAGACACAATCTTTTAAAACTCACACAAGAAGAAACAGATCATCTGAATGGGCTCATATCTATTAAAAGGGATGAATCAATAATTAATAACCTTCCAAAACAGTAGACACCAGTCTCTGGTGGGTACACAGGCAGATTGTAACAGACATTTGAGGAAGAAATGATGATAATTTTCTACAATATGTCGCAGAGAATAAAGCAGAGGGAATACCACCCTGAGTCACGAGGCCAGCATCACCCCGACACCCAAAGCACACGAAGACAGTACAAGACGGGAAAACTACAGACCAGCACTTCTTACAAACATTGATGCAAATACCCTTCCACAAATACTAGCAAGTCCAATGTTATATAGAAGGGAAATATGTCACACCCAGTGGGGTTCATTGCAGGTGTGCAAGGCTGGCTCAGCAGGTTACCAACAGTTAGTGCAATCCACCAATCAACAGGCTAAACCAGAGACACTTACATCATGATGACGAAGGGCTGCATGTGGTCACTTCTGAAAAACCTGGTGAGGTCTTCCTGTCATTTCTGGTTGGAGCTTTAGGGTGAGAGATGCAGGATCCACAAAGGTGAAGGCAGCCGTGGATGGCCCGTGACACGCTGGCACTGTCACACGGGACTGTGCTTCCTGGATTACTTTTAAGGAGGACTCATGTATGTCATAGTAGCTCTTGGGGCTTGAGGGTAAGATAACAGGGATTTTCAGCCTGCATGGAGTGTGTCCTTGGAGCAATTTTTAAGTATTTGATGTTGCTCCTGGCCCGAGAGTCTCAGCAAATGGTAGGCACTTCCTGGAGGGTTGACTGCTGATGCAGAAGGTCTAAAAGCAGGAATGGGTGGTGGTTTTTATGTTACATGTAAATATAACTGGATGCTGGTCACAGCAGAACGGGTTAAAAACCCAGATGCTCCTGGTGGAGAATGCCATGCCAGTAAATAACAATCTAGAAGAAAATGAAAAGGGCTTTCCTGAAGAGCACTACACACCTTGGCAGACACTCCTCAAAGAAGACGTGGACAAATGGCAAGAAACTGTGACTAAGATGAACTTCTCATCAAAATCCTGGGGGGAGGAGAGGGGAGGTTTGGCAAAGTACCGCTAAAATTCTCTTGTAGGTAAACATTGAGCAAACCAAAAAGTCTTGGACAATCAGGAGTACTGTAGGATTTCAAATACACTGTGGACGCACATCCAGGTAAGGTCTGTGATAAAGACAGAAAGAGCAGAGACTGTGAGGGGTACCCCCTCCCCAGAGGAAGGGCATATTGATGGATGTCAAAAGTGCTACCCCTGGTCATCAAGGACAGAAAGCTCAGCAGTCAGCCCCATGGGCACAGCTGGTGGGGAATGGGTGTAGAGTCTCCTCTCAAACCATCTACTGACCACAGAGTCTCCAGCCCTTCAAGGTCCCCTGATATGGCCTGGCTTCATGTCTCCACCCTAGTACAATCACCTTGTTGGCACGGGCTCTCCACTGTGGCCCACAGCCCTGGGGATACGAAGACCTCATGAGGTAGATGTTCTGAGTAGCTGGAGGTGATGCCACAGGCCTGGAGAGTCAGCCCTGTCTGTGCAGGTGGGCTCTGCAGACTAAAGCCTGAGGAGGGGCTCTGGCCGGTGTGTAAAGGGACTGGATTCTGGAGTGAGCAGGGCCCGGGAAGCTCTTCACCTGTCCGACCCATGCGTGTTCAGTGGCACTGTCCTGAGGACAGAGCCTGGTCCACAGGCAGAGGCAACCAGGGGAGATGGCAGCCTCAGGGTCAGTTCCAGGTTCCGTACCCACAGTGGAGTGTGTCCCCCTCGGTGCGGATGGCATCTGACAGTGAAGGCTCTGAGGTTTTTTTTTTCCTGCTTGATTACTCTCTGGTTGGAGGATGGCGGTTTTGAAGAGGTTCGGGGCATATTCAGACAGCTCTGGTTTGGATGACTGTCCCCCAAACACCCATGTGCTAAAGACTTGGTCACCAGCCTGGAGTACTCCTGGGAGATGGTGGATCCTTGAGAGGCAGGACGTAGGGAGAGAAATTGAGGACACTAGTGGCATGCCCCTAAAGGGGATGTCGGGACTTCAGCCTCTTCCTCTCTCTTTTGCTTCCCAACAGCCATAAAATTAGTAGCTGCTTCTCCCATGGACTTCTGCCACAGTGTCCTGTCTCACCACAGGCCCCAAAGCAAGAGGCCAGCCATGCAGGGGCTGAAATATCTAAAACTGAGTCAAATAAACCTTTCATTCTTATAATTTGGTGATCTCAGGTTTTTTGTTACAGTAACAGAAAGTTGCCTGAACAGTTGCTGTGCATGATATTTGTTTTTATTTCTCCAATTCATTCATTCTTTCTTTGTCCAACTGCATTATGAGCTGTTATCCTAGGATGTTTTAAAACATAGACTTGACTCATTTTCTGGAAAAAAGGACAGTTATAAAGACTCAACTACTCTATGCCATGACCCTACTATTTCTTGTATGATCCTGCAAGAGGACAGACAACAAGATCAGGGCAGACAACATGTTCTCAGAAAAGAAGTCTTCACAACGTAGGCACAACACAGTTGTTGTTAACTATGTTAGAGTCCAAAGATCCTGTCTCTCCTGTTCTCAGGAGATGTTTTCAACATTTACAGTGCTTTATGGTAAAAGTCCCAGGAGAAACTGAGGAGTATCCATTCTTGGGATGTTTAGTGTCTTTAAAATTAAGGCAGAAAAATCCAGGCAGAGTGTCACACACCTGTAATCTCAGCAGTTCTGGAGGCTGAGGCAGGAGGATCCCACGTTGGAGGCCAGCCTGGGCAAGTTTGGCAGATGCTATCTCTAAATCAAAGAAAGGATTAGGGTGTAGCTCCTTGGAGGAGTGCTTGCCTAGCATGTGTGAGGTCTTGGGTTCCATCCCCAGCACTGCAAAACAACATAAAAAGTAAAGCAGAAAGGGATAGAACATTATCATTGGCATGACCCACCGGAAAGGCCGAGGGAGTGACTTGGTGCTTGCTTGGGAACACTCATTCCTAGGAGTCAGAGGGGCACTTCTGAGACGGCATGTCCCACCTGGGCTGCAGTTTCAGCCATCAGACTCTCCTCCAGGACACAGGGCACTGTGTCTAACCCGCGGCCTCTTTCCTGAGAGCTGAGCACTTAACATTCTCTCAGAAGAGTTTGCAGACTAATGCTAAATCTTCCCGAGACTGCAATACTTTAATCACTCTTTCTCAGATTTATGTTAAAAGCAATTAAGGAAATCTGTGAAGTAAAGAACATAAATTACTAGATGAACAGTTGACATTTAGTGCCCCACTATTAGTGATTAGAGAACCCTTACGGTAGGGTATTGGTGGACTCTTAAAAAGCAGTCTCAAATTATGCAGAACTGGAATTCTGCGGAGCAATTAGAAATCTAAATAGAAAAGAGGTTTTCTCAATTAAGACAGCTCTGACTTGACTATTATTAAATTATGGATGAGCTAGACTTGGAGAGGAACGAAACCTTTTTCATTAAAGAGCCCAAAAACAATAAAAATGGGAAAGAGACAAGAGATAAAAGCCTGGGCTTCTTTTTTTGCATCAGATAATCTACACCCTGTAAAAAAGCAGCTGAGCTTTTTGTGCGAGAGTTTAACCACCTCCATTATCTACCACCGTCCTGCTCTATAACTATAGATTGGTAATTAGCAAGCAAAACAAAAGTAAGCACCTAATAAGTTAGAAAAAAATAAACCCAGGTCTTAACGTACTTACATATTAGTCACTGTAAGACTCCCGAGTCCATTGTCTGATCAGCTGGTTATTGTCACCTGTTTTTGTCCTCAGGTGGGTTGTGGTCCTAAACAGCACCTGAGGTATTCGACATTCCTGTTGGAAGCACACCTGGAAAAGGTAAGCTCAGCTCGTGGGACCCCACCTCCTCAGCATGCAGTTATCGTCACAGGAGCGGACACGGGACCCCAGCAGAAGTGGAGAATTCTGAAAGCACCATCCCAAAGGCCCAGAAGGGAGCCTGAGAGAAGCATGGAACAATGGAAAATGTCACAAATGGTAAATAGGTGAGATTGGGAGGGGGCGGGGGGGAGTATATTTAACTGGAAAAAAATGGAAGAAACGCTTGATGGAAGAAAGTCGAAAGTCCATTTTCTGTGATGTCTCATACACTTGGTTTAATAGAGGAATCAGGGAATCCCCTGCTGGGAAAGGTCAGCAGAACTCCCAGACTTTCTGAGGTGACTTTTGGTGAGGGCTGAGTCCTCTCATGCTCATTTTCTTAGTTTTCTCAGGGGATGAGGAATTCTTTTTTATATTTATTTATTTATTTGCATTCGGACAGAATACTTTGTGTCTTGATTTTTATGTGCTGCTGAGGATCAAACCCAGGGCCTCACATGTGCTAGGCCAGAGCTCTACCACTGAGCTACAGCCCCAGCCCCCGGATGAGGAATTCTTGAGAACCCCCCTCCTTGTGGGGGAATGGTTTATTCCCAATTACATGCTAGGTAGTTTTAAAAGCTAGATAGACATTAAGAAAAGCCTCGGCAGGGACACCTCCATATAAATAGCTAAAGGATTTGTTAAAAAATAAATAAAGATTTCAGTGTAATCAGAGCCCCGAAAAAGGCTTCTAAATCCTACCTGCTGTTCAGATCACTAGGTGCTTCCCTGAGAGAACCTCAGAAGATTAAGTAGGTAGAAGCCAGACTCTTTTGGAAAAATGCCTCTTTGCTCTGAGCCATCATGTTTGTGGGGTGACGCAGTCAATATTTTATTAACACCAGGAGCAGCAGCTCTGCGTGCGTGTGCAGGGCCCAAGGAAGAATGGTGTTATGGCTCTCATGCCTTCTGTCCTTGTTTACATAGCAAACGAGACTGGTATTAGCCGCCCTTGGAAATCTGCCCTTTCATATCTGACATTGAGTTCATCTGGTACAAATAGAAAACCTTCAGGAAATGTGAGTCTGTCTTCTGCAGAGGTCACCGTTTGTTATGTAAACAGAGAGCCCACCTCTTGTCCTGGCTGGGTCCAGCCAGCTGCTCCCTGGCCCTCCCTGAAGATGGATCTGCTGTCACCTGTGACACCCGAAGCTCCCTGGGTGATGGCCTTAGGGGGCCCCTGTGCTCCCCAGAACCTTCCTCCTCTGGCTGAGGGAATCTTCCACAGTGGTGAACGACACATGGCAGCAGAGGCCTTCGCCAACCTGCCTGTGCCTGGAAGAACAGGGAGAGAAGGCTGCCCATCCTGATGGACATTTCTTGGCCTCTGGCTGGTTGTATTTTGGTCTTGTTATATTACTTTTGTCTTTCTGAACTAGATGTTGAGTCCTCTTCTGATTTATGCTTCTGAATCACCAGGAAGTCAGGCTTGTAGTCACTGAGTGATGAAGGGACTGAGATAGGACAGAATCCTTACAGCCACCACCAGGGCTCAGAGAGTACCTTCGGCCCCTGCTGTTGTTGCTGCAGGACAGAGACTCATACATACCATGAGTGACCATAGCCAAGCACAGCAGTCTTCCTCCTACTTAATGCCCAGCCAATTGAGGCTGATTTAATTTCCAGCCAAAGGCCAGACTTTGCAGCCAGATTGAAGAAAGTTGCATGGTGCCTTCCAACTCAGCGAGCATCGCTCTGTGCTCCTTTCACCCCCTTTTCACTGGTTCTATGATTTCAGCCTTAAGTTTGCTAAGTGAATCCTTGCAAATGCATGATCATGAAAAATCTTAACAGCAGGAATGCTTTAGACTAGAAGGGCTGGACTACGGAAGAACCCAATAGTGGACTAGCAGCTCCTGAGAACTTCACTCAAACAGTCATTACCGTTTCTCCACAGCCACTATGTATATGTGCACGTGTGTAACCATGTGTGTGCACGTGTGTGACCGTGTGTGTGGATGTTGAGGGCATTGATTTTACCTGAAAAGTCAGGAACAGTTCAAGGACAGAACATATGCATGAACAATCAGAGTTACCCTGTGCCTCTGGGAGGATTCTGACCCCTGACCACAGTGATCTTGATGCCCTCACACACACACTGTGTCCTCAAGTGAGGTCACCATGCTGAAGACCCATGAAGGGAAAAGGGAGCAGGTACCAAGTGTGAAACACAGAAATCAGTGGAAACGATCTGCACACTGACAAACTTAAGATCAGACAATCAAACCACTAATTGAAGGAAATGCAAGCACAGAAGTGCTTACGTCGGGAGAGAGGATTTCATAAGTAAGGATCAGAATGGAAATCAATGCCAAGTAATAATTGTGATGAGGATAATGTCAGAAATTCATGAAAAAATACAAAGAAAACAACAATCAAATACTTTGTTCCCGGTAGAACAGTTGGGAGTCCTTTCAGAACCCGTAGAAGGGGAGACTACTGAGGTAAGATGACGGAGCCTGGGGAAGGTTTCTTATTTTTAATCGAAGGGATTTTGGAAAATCTCCGAGGAGGTGGGTTACAAGCGTTTGGGGGAATGCGCTTGTTTGTGTCGCTGTGAGAAAGAAGCAGAGCTACCCGTGTGTTCTTTCCCAGGGGATCTGTGGTCGCTGACATGGAAACAGATGAGCTGGGCCAAAGGAGAGGAGGCGGGGGTCACGGAGTGAGGCACGGAAGAGAAAATGCGGTGGAGGTGACGAAAAGCAGATTTGTAGATGCAGAAACAGGGAAGCCTACCGGGAGACGGGAAATGTGGGGTGCAGGACGTTTTTGGTCAGTGGAACCTTTGGCTCAGTGGGGCCAAGGCTGGGCGCCGTGGTGGTGGGAAGGGACAGGTGTGAGGAGGTTTTGGCTGGTGACCTCACTGCGGGGCGCCTGTCTTTCTTTCAACACCGCCTGGGCCAAAGGCTGAGGAGTCATCTCAGCACGCACTGCTCCTGCAGAGGGAGCTTTTGCATTTTGATCCTCCCTTTGATCCAGGAGATTAGTGTGTTGTTCTTCACCACTTTCTCCCTGAGGAGGGCTGGACAGCAGGCTTTGGAGGAATCCCCTGGGGGTAAGCCTGGGGAGGCAGAGGGCATCCATCCTAAATCCCCCCTCCCCCCAGGATTAAGTGGAACTCTGCAGAAAATCTGGAAAACCTTCAGCTTCAGCTCCAAGGTGGTGTCTGCACAGGACATTCCAGATGTTGGAGGCTGAGCCTGGGACGTGGCTTCTGGGCTGGGACTTGAAGGGTTTGCATGTCCCCAGACAGTTTTTTACTATCATGTGGTGCCACCTCCCAGACTTTGGACAGTCAACACACTCTGAAAACCCACAGAGTGGATGACCCGGTGTCAAGTGTCCCAGGGCCTTACAACCACAGGCCACATCTCTTTTCACTACTCATGGCTTTGCCTGTGGTACACAATGACTAGAAGATTCTTATTTATAGCTCTGCACGCAGGCCTTGATAGAGTGGCCTCTAAAAAATACAGTGGAGACTGTCACTTGGAGCAAAGTGGAGCGGAGTCTTTCGTGCCAACATCAGATGTCACACCTGACCCAGCCCCCGCGAGGGCTTTTGATGCCTGTGCATTCGGCCCTCGTCTGTGACACCCAGGATGCTGTTTTTGCTTCTGCTGGTCATCCCTGATGTCAAGGCAGTGCCCAAAGTGGGAAGGGACACGCGAATATGAGCCGTTCTTGCTGTGACAGGGCGTGTCAGAATCCTGGGCCCATGAAATCCCAAATCAACCTGGTCAGGCCCCAGAGCCGGGTTTTCTAGAATCAGGCCTGACGAGCTTTCCGTGAAATCAGTGGAGGCAGGCACGTCTCAGGCTCCAGGGACGCTGTCTCCAGACCCACAATCAGGAGGGGGTAGGTGGCTGCTCTGCAGATGTAGCTGGGCAGGACTGCGTTGAGGGTCTGAGGCAAAGGAAACTCTACATTAGTTGACAGAAATTACAAACTGCTCGGGAAGTCCAATTCTGGGTTCCACAGATTCCAAACTTGGATGAATAGAATAAAGGGAAACCTCCAATTGAAAAGCCGACAGGTGGTTTCCTCAGATGTTTAACTAACCGCTGTGGGGAAATTGCTCTTCAGCTTGAGACAAGAAAGAAAAGGACAGTCACTGCTGGCTTTGGTGTTCCAACGGCAAAGCCAAGATCGTGCGCTGTCACGAGTTCAAGACAATGTGGAACCGCGTAGTTTTCTATAATAATGTCAGGATGGTCTTCACCGTGGGCAGGTTTGCATTTCTTCATTTTTATACTTATTTATTGAACTAAGATGTGCCAAGGCCCACCCTGTACCTTACACTCCTCTGGGCCATGGGTGCTGCCCTCTTGGAACTTGCAGTGCAGGGGTGGTGACAAGATACCATCAACAGTCACAGAACTCCTGCTGAGGGTGTGAAGCCGAGGGCAGTTGGGACAGGCCACCAGCCATGGTCTTGGAAGGACTCTGAAGAAGGGACTTTTGAGCTGAGATCTGAAGGGCAAGTCAGAGCTTATCAATTAAAGTCCTTGGGAGTCAAGGGCAGAGGACAGGCCACACAGCACCTGGGAACTGATCTTGGTCCTGAGACTAGTAGGAGTGATTGGAAGGCTCTCATCAGGGCAGTGACATAACTTATGTTGTAAATAATCCCCGTAGAGTACAGTGGAGACCGGCTGGAGAGGAAGGGGCAGTGGCTGACCAGTTAGGAAGGCATCCAAGTTCCATTGGGAGAGAGAAGTTGCCACTTGGACTAGGATAGTGACCTTGAGATAGAAGAGGATGGACCTGAGAGAGTTCAGAGGGCCAAAGGCTGAACTTGCTGATGGGTGGGTGATGGGTGGGCGAGAGCAGGCACCTGTCCAAGTGTCCGACGGATGGGGTGGCCAGTGACTGGGCTGGCGGCACAGAGAGAAGGGACTGGAGAGGTGGAAGAGTCTTGTCATGGACAGGTTGGATCTGTGAGCTCACTGAGATCCGTAGCTGCCCGTGTGTGGGGGTCTGGAGCATTGGGGTGTTAACTCAGGGTTCACTGAGGTCCACTCTGCTTTTTGGTAGGGCCCTTAGTGACAGTCCCTGACACTTTTTGTTTTCTCCTTTTGTGTTTTTAAATTAGTGCGCTGTAGTCAGAGGGAACAGTGGGGCTTGTTACGCACAGAACCTGGTCAGTTTCATTTCCCAGCCTCGCCCTGCCCTCCCCCTCCTTTCCAGGCCAGCTGTCTCTCTGCGGTGTCCCTTCTGTTTTCCTGGGACTCTCCACAGGCCTCGCACGCACACACATTCCCCCCGCCTCCTTTTTTCCTCTCTAACTTTCACATGTGAGAGAAAACATATGACCCTGGATTTTCTGAGTCTGGCTGATTTCACTTAATGTGATTTTCTCCAATTCCATTCATTTTCCAGCAAATGACACAGTTTCTTTCTTCTTTATGGCCGAATAAAACTCCATGTTTCTTTTCTCTCATGTTTCTTTTCCCATTCACCTGTTGACAGGCCCTGGGCTGGTCCCATAATGTGACTGTTGTGAATTATGCTGCTATAAACACAGGTTCGCATGTGTCACTCTCACAGCACTGTCTTTAGAGGCATGACTGTCACCAGGCGTGTGAGGACCCAGGGCCACTCCCTGGAGAAAACAGATGCAGCACCCACCCACCCAGTCTGCCTTGTGCAGCCCGCAGGCCGCTCCACTGGGCAGCTGACACCAACAATCTTCTTCTTATGAATGGCTGCTCCCAAAGAAGCCAGTGTGGCTTTGTGACAGAATCCCAGCTAAGCTGTCCATGGTGTTGGTGGCAGATAAAATGGGGTTGGGTGCGCATGACTGGTGAGCCCTCGGTGTGTCCAACTCTGGTGGACGGTCCTCAGACAGCTTCTGAAAGGTCGCCATGTACGGCAGACACTGGGTGCCAACTGGTGGGAGCTGATGTTGTGTGTGGTCACAGGCTGGAGTGTCTGGGACAGCTGCCTTTTCATTTAATGCTCTTGGGAAAAAAAAAATACACAGTTGAGATCCGCCTGAGGCAGACATGGCATTGGATTTGCGAGCTCCTCTCCTCTCCGTCTCCATCTGTAACGCCCAAGACCCTCCCAGCCTTGCTCTGAACTAAGCCCATTTTTTATACACACTTCACTGTGAAAGGAGTGTGAAGGCTCCCACGGAACAATCAGATGTCAGGAAAACACATGCAGGGCACACCACCCACACTGAGCACGCAGTGGATGCCTGCAGTTAGTCCCACAGGCCTCAAGAGGTAAACACGGGATGGATTGAATGACAGCCTTTTAATTGTGCCCGCGGATAGAGCCTACGGAGTATCAGGCCAAATTCTGGGGCAAGTTCAGAACTCAAGCTCCCTGGAAATGGCTGGTCATAATCCATTTAAAAGTGGATAAAAATGAGAAAGACCATTTGCCATGATGACTCATCCTCAGATTCGAGGGTAATTATGTTCTGAGGAAAACATGTTAATTTACAAAAGTGGAAGAGGATGACCTTGATGGGTCCCCAAGAAAACACAGTAGGATATAAATGAGACTATGTGCAAACCAATATGGCGGCCGGCTAGGGGAAAGAGCCTATTTTGATAATAGAAGGCTGGTGGGAAACCTGGAGTGGGGAGAAGGACCCAAAGGGAGAAGACCAGCCTCGTTGCCCCCTCCACACCCAACTGCACCAGCGTCTTCCAAATTCGGCTCTGTGGGGAGCCGGGCCAGTGATTCTGCAGCACCCACTCAGAGTATTCCGTACTCTGAACGCTACAGTGTCACTCAGATTTATATAAACTCCTCACTAGGGTAGTGCCAGTCAGTTCAGGAGACTGTTAACTACGGGGGTCTTTCCCATGAGCCCCTAGACCGTGGGGTCGCAGGGCACTTTACATCTGCCATTATTTTAGTTAATAAAGACCATTTTGAATTTGAGTTCTTGGTCTACTTAAAGTCCCATTTCGTAGCCTAATGGAAAGAAGTTAGGTCATGAGGGTGGGGTGCTCTTGATGTGCAGAGGACCATGTCCTCCAATTTGTTTCCTTGTAGCCATGAGGTCAAGAGGAATTCTCACTACGGCTCCTGCCATAGTGTAGTGCTCTCCCACTGGACTGAAGCAATGTGTCCAAATTACCATGTAACAAAGATACAAACCGTGAAACCAGGACCCAAAGTTAAATTTCCTCTTTTCAACTTGATTTTCTCAGGTATCTTGTCACAGTGACCAAAAGCTAACTCATCTATCAATTGTCTCTTCCAATGTCTCCTTCTCACCCATCCCCAGGCCTAAACCACCCTACTACTGCCCACTCCCTAAGGGTTTCTATTCCACTTGGTGGTAAGTGCTCACAATGAATTTCTTTTTAAAAAATATTTTTATTTTTAGTTATAGTTGGACACAATACCTTTATTTTACTTATTTATTTTTATGTGGTGCTGAGGATGGAACCCAGGGCCTTGCATCTGCTAGGTGAGCACTCTACTGCTCAGCCCCAGCCCCAGCCCACAATGAATTTCTCATGCAAAAATATTGTAGCTTTCTTTTGCTCTGAAGAGAATTGAGAGACTTCATGGCTTTGTTCACACAGGTCTCTAACCAGGAGGGCTCCTACCCACTCCGCAGACCTAATTCCTTTTGGATAGCAGTCCCTCCAGCCCCTCATAACTGCCCCCTATATTAGAGCATCTCTCTAGACCCCTTCCCTCAGTTCAGCCCTCTTTGCCTATGTCTATGAATTTATTGCTGATATGGAGGCAAAGTCTACGAAAGCCTACTGAAAACCTTAGAATTCTAATATTTGATGAGTGATGTGTGTCATGAGAAGGTCTTCCTAAAGTTTTTTTATAATGAGCTAAAACAAAATTTTAAGATGTTAGCAGACCACGGCTCAGCTGTTGACTAGCAATGGCACAGGCTGGCCAAGGTCCCGGGAAACAGGAGACTCTGACCAACCCTACCCAGTGCAGAGAGACCAGGAGGAGCTTCTTCAACTGAGTTTCAATGAAGGTGCAGCTAACAAAGGGCATGCATCCACAAGGGGCCAGTCCCTGTGGTCACCGTCAGAAAGCAGAGCACATCAGTAATTGAGGGAGTGGTTCTTGCTGGTGGTGTCAGTTGACGTTTCCCTAGGGTGCTGTGACTTCTTCCCCTAGAAGCCAGGCCTTGTCCTCTCATCAGGCCACCTACTCAGGAAGACCATGGCCATGCTGGGGATCAGTCCAAACTCACTGTCCAGCATCATTCATGGGAGGAGAAAGAAGCTGTCTAAAAAATAACACTATTTCCAGGCTTACTTCTAGAAACCTGTTTAAAGGCACAAGAGGCTTGAGGCTTAAAATCAGCTCTCCATCCAAATGAGATAACAGGGCCCAAAATTCTCAAGAACTATATTAAAAAATTGTGCTTCTGTCTGTGATGCTCATGGCTGCCACAAACACCTCACAGGACTTGGAGACTTTTGCTTCCATAGCAGGTTCTTCCCAGATGACTCCACACTGCAGTGGCTCAACATGACTCCACCCCTCTGGGGACCTTCAGTGGTCCCCAGTCTGGTGTGTGAGGAGCCCCTCCCCTGCACATGCCTAAGCAGAAATACTGTGGGTAAAAAATTGTGGCCCTGCCTGTGATGGCCATGGCTGCCACAAATGCCTCACAGTTATTTGGAGTCTTCTGTTTCCATAACAACTCCTCCCCAGATGACTCCACCCTGCAGTGGGGTAGCTCTGGATGACTCCACCTCTTTGGGGACCTTCAATGGTCCTTAGTTTGGTGTGCAAACTCTCTTGCCTGTGCTTATGGAGAAATGCTGCAGGTATCTGGAAGGACACTGTGCATGCTTGAGGCCACCTTTATAATTCAAATAAGATTCCTTCTTCACCTCCTTAAGCAAACCTTCCCTTTAACACTTTCTCTTCTGCAGCAGCATGAGTGCTAATGAAGGCTCTTAGGGATGGGTAGAGTTTCTATATTCGTGACTTTCATCTCAACTGTAGCAGGTCAAGTTGGTTGCACTGAAACTGGCAAACTGGGCAGGTCAGACTGAGAGTGGCGAGCCCAAAAAGTGACCCAGAGCAGTGGAGAGTTACAGGAGCTGCTAGGTCTGGCCGTCAGATGATCTCCAGGGAAGTGTTGGAAGTAGCTGGCTACTGCTCCCAGGAAAGCAACAGGAGAGCTGCTACCACTAGGAGCTGAGGGTCACTGACGTTCAACGTCAGGACTATTAACACTAAGATCTGAGAGTCAGTCCTCAGACCTCAGAGCTGCCAACACCAAGGGAGATGTGCTTTGGCTCTTCGTGATTCCTCTTCATGCCTGGCCCTCAGATGATTGGTAAGAGAGATGTTTAAGGGACACAGACCATGACCCTTGCACAGAGACAAGATCCCCTAAACCAAGTGACCCCTTTTCAGTGGGGTGATGAGTGGGGTTCTGGGAGCTTGTTGGCTCTTTTCTCCCAGGATCAGTGGAAGGACCAGCCTCAATCCAGAGGCAAGACCCAGTGGACAGACACTTGTGCGCCCTGCTGCCTGGCATCTCCAGTTACCTCCTCCTCTCAGTTCTCACTGCATGGTGCTACACAGACTCTATGGCAGAAGCAGCAGCCTGAGAAGATTTTTCCTGCAAATCTGCCTTTATTCCCAGTGACACAAGGCCAACAAGATCCATCTTCCCTCCAGGCTTGAACATCCCGCCCCCTCCCTCTCAGTAGCCTCCCTCTGCCCTCCCCTTCCCAATCCCCTTCCCTTCCCTGTCCCAAGGACTGGCAGGAACCATCCTGAGTGAGGAGGAACTCTTGGTGTGCAGAATGAAACCAGGGTGAGACCTCGCCTGAGGGGCAGCCACCCCAGAGGCCACCCACCAGCCCTACTGTCCATAGAGCCTCCTTTTCTTCTTCGAGTTGCCTGGTGCCTTGCACTTCCTCTTCTGAGGCTGTGAGGTTCGAACCTGCTTCAGATGCAGGTCTTTCCCTCCAGTGACCTCCAGGGGAGGCCTGGGGTGAGGCATCTTTTCCACGTTGCGGGAGCGTCCAGTGAGAGCGCTCTTCTTGGACATGGCAGCTGGAGGAGGATGGGGGAGGAGGCTGCCTGTCTGGACAGGTGGGACCTGGGGTGCTTGGTCTCCTGAGCAGAGGGGTTCCATGCGAGGGCCCTGGCTCTGGCACAGAGCCCAGGGCAGCAGACAGTGCTGGGAGACTAGGAGGAAGTCCAGGCATTGGAGGTCATTGTCCACACTGCAGCCATTGGCTATCCCATGTGGCCACCCAGAGGAAGTGTCTCTCCTGGAACCCATTATGCCTTTGTTCCCCAGGTTTAGTGAGGGTATCTGTGGTTCTGGGGAGGATGGTTAGACCCAATTGCCCCCAACCAGGAAGACCCGTGACAGCTCAGGAGGATAGCAGTGTCCTTTGGACCCAGAAGTTCTGGCTCTGTGTTCCTGCACCTCTTCACATCCTTGGAAGCCACCTCTGGGGGCCAGTTCTGCGTGCTGACCCCTTGGTCAGTGCAGTGTTTACGTTTCTCTGCATATTGTTTGGCAGCTGCCTCAGAAGCTCTTGGGTCCAGTTGGGACGTAACATGACCTTGGGGCACCTGAAGAGGTGCTTCTCCACCAGTGCAGGAGGGGATGATGGGCACTGGCTAAATTTATGCATGACAAGGGCCATAGGGACCAGGGACAATTATATTTCCATGGGAGATGGAAAGTGGAGCTGTCACCCATCTTGCTCTCAGAGAGACAAATTGAGGCTCTACTGGCCACCCTGCTGGCTTCCTTTCAGCTTGATACCCTGAGCCTGACCATGACTCTTCTGTCTCCTTCATCCCCTACCCCACATCAACTATCCTGGAGAAGTCACACTCAAGGAGCCATGAATCACAGGCAGGATAGGGACAGACAAAGTCCTGTGGGCCACGTGACTAGGGTCCTGTACCTTCTTCATCAACGTGCTACCCCTTGCTCCCCTGTTCACCCGCAGCCACGACCTTTTCTGTCTCCTTGTCTCCTGGTCTCCCAGGTAATCCTCTCTCCCTTATCCACTTGATGTCCATCCCAAAGCCCCAGTAAACCTGGCGTCTCCACCTCCATGGTTCTACCTGGTTCCCTTTCTCCTTGTCTACCTTTTGTGGCTTCCCACACCCTGGTGCTCCTGCTGTCCCTGTAGTTGGTCATCAGGTGCCCTGCCTCCCTTGGATAACTGGCGTACCTCCTGCCCCTGGTCTGCTGGGAGACACTCCGTCCCTGTTCACCTGTTCAGAGGGGAGTCCTTCCTGCTGCTCCAGCTCTTTGTTAGGTCAAAGAAATTTATATATGGTTCAGAGGAAAGCCATTCTTCCAGGAAGTGGGGTAAACCGCGGTCTCTACCTGGGAGGAGAATGAAGAGAGTATGAATGACCTTGGAAGGCAATGGCCCCAATATAGGAAGACTTCTAGGAGAACAGGAGGCAATAACAACCCCATGCATATATGGGGTTGTTAAATCTCGACCACCAGCTGCAAACATGTTTGGAAACACACACACATGATCCCATAAAAAAACACTGCTGAGAATCTAAGCTATGAAGCTCCATTCTACAGGTCCTAAAACCTTGTGGACACCAAGATTGTAGGCGTGGCCCACCTTGTTGACAAAGTCCTCATCAACGTAGCTCAGGAGACTTGGATCTGGGTATAAATCCTCTATTGGCTGATGCTCCAGTCCTTCCTCTCCCAAGTTTGCAGCAAGCTCTTGTGTGGACAACTGGGAGGGCTCCCATGTGGCAAAGCTGGTAGGCCCAATAGCTCATCCGTGATGTCCATGTACTCTTGGATGGCTTCAGGTGGGATCTTCTCAGATGCTTTGATCTTAAACACCTTTTTCTCTGGTTCCTTGTGTTTTACTGCTAATGAGCAGGCATGCTATGCCTTACGAGTGGTCTGAGAATGCACACTAGGAGAGGGAGGACCAGCTGGATCATGGATGGGCGATCCAACCTCATCCCAAACACTTGGTAGAAGGCAGGGAACCTAACCTGGCCTGCCATGCACCAGGACAATCTGACCTGAGGACCCAAGGGAGATGAAAACGCACAGGTGGAACATATAGGACAGTCATGAGAGAGGACATTTGGAGCCAACAATATTCCATGGTCTGGGCCCAACCAAGTCCCAGGAAGATGGTGTGTTGGTTCTTTGGAAAGGAAAGAAGAGAAAGGAGCTACATACTTGGCCCAGTCAATATGCAGTTCAAAACGAGGGGTGGCAGAGACTTCAGGTGCTAGAAGGCTATTCTGTTTGCAAGACCAAATCCCCCATACTGAAGGAAAAGTTCTTACTTGGGACAACAGACTGCCTTGGACCTAGTCACCCTTTGGTGACTTTGGACACTATCATGAGTTTCTGTGGGAACGTGGGAACCCCACCTGGCTGTTGAACAGCCTTGGGGACTGGAGGCCTTGGAATATCCATCCACGGAGGTACAGGAGGTTGGCACTGGAAGACCCCTGACAATTGCATCCTTGGATCCTCCATTTCCTCTGCAGCTTCAAACTCCATGTACCTGGTTGGAGTTTGGGAAAAGGAGGCACAGGCTGAGCTGAAAAGCAGGTCAGCCATACCAGGAAGGTGCGAGCCCCATACCAGGCAGGAGCTGGAGGCAGGGATGTGGAGCTGTGTCCTGGAGTGGGCTGGGCCAGTCCCAGGAAGGAGCTTCTACAAAGGAAGAACCACATCAACTACATCAGCTACCACCTGAAAGGAATCAGATCTGAGGGACCCAGGCAGGGCCCCTAGCTGGCCTTATTCTAGGTCTCTCCTGTTTCTGCCAGGAACCACACGGATCAAGTGAGTTCCAGAAACTCATCAGGGATGTAATTTATATCAGGGAACACCAGGGATCCTGGCCCAATTTAGGGATACTGTTTCTGGGACATGAGCCCTGGAAGGATCACCTTGTCAATTTGTAGGTCTTGCCATCAGTAATGAGCCTCTGGAAAAGCCCCTGTGAAGCCAAGTGACAAAGGGACCTATGTGCTTGTGCAGTAGATCAAAGAGCCAGTAGTGTTGCTGTGAGTTGGTCCTGTAAATAATGGGGAAGTTGCTGTCTCCCAGTAATTTGTATAAGGAGTCCTCCTTAAGAAGCCCTATACTTCTATAACTATGCCTTAGATCACTGGGTGATCACTGGGTTTTTGCAAAGCTCCAGGAAGTCCAATATAGTATCTAAAGGGATGAAACCTAGACAAAGGTCAAGAGGGGGTTTCTCACAAATTGTGCATCCGAGAAGTCTAGGAGTGTCAAGGTGATGGCTAAGACTAAAGAAGGTCTCCAAGGTATGGTCCCAAACCAGGAAGTGAAGATGGAAAAGAAACAAAAGTATCCATAGCACTTGGATTATGGAATTCAGGGGTGGTGAGAGGGAACGTGAAAGAGCTGTAATGCAGCCTCACAAGACACAGAACATGAACCTATATGGTGTGTGGGTTTGCTTTACGCTGGGGATTTTTTTGTCCTTTCATATATATTTATTCTTCTCTTTTCTATCTATTATAGGTGGATTTCTTTTATTTAAAGTAGAGGATTTTGTAGTTACATATGTGGTCGATATCATTCATTCCCCAGTGTTTTCTTTCCCTTCTCCCTCCCGGTGAGCCCTTTTCTCTACTCTACTGGCCTCCCTTTGCTTTTCATGAGGTCACCCAAGCTTTCTTTCCCTTCTTCCTTTCTAGCTTCCACATTTGAGAGAAAGCATATGACCCTTGACTTTCTTAGTTTCAACATAATGTTCTTATGTTCCATCTGTTTTCCTGCAGATGATATGACTTCATTTTTATGGCTAATAAACTCCATTATTGATATATATTTCCTTCATCCATTCAGCCATTGGCAAACACCTGGGCTGTTCCCATAGTTTGGCTATTGTAAATTGTGCTGCTGTGAACTTGACTGTGCCCTTGTCACTGATAGGCTGACTTTACTTCTCTGTGGTAAATACCAAGGTGTTGTGTAGCTGAGTCATATGGTGATTCCTTCCCTAGTCTTTTGAGGAACATCCATACTGATTTACAGAGTGCTTGCACCAATTTACAATCCCACTAAGGATGTAAAATTGTTCTCATCCCCTCCCACCCTCATTCTCTCCAGCATATATTATTTGTAATCTCAATGGCTGTATTTCTACCTGGAGTGAGATGAAATCTCAGTGTAGTTTTGAATTGCATTTCCTCATTGCTAAAGACGTCATACATTTTTTTTTTCATATATGGGCCACTTGTCCCTTTATGTAAGCTGCCTCTTCTTACAACTCTTTTCTTTGCTATGTGCAGAATCCTTTGTATTGCTTTTTAAAGAAGTATATGTTTAATTCATTTCTCTGATTACTTGTTGTGTTATTTATTAATTTGGTGTTGATTTTTTGAGTTCCTAATATATTCTGGATACTAATCATCTGTCTGAAGAGTAGGTGGCAAGGGCTGGGGTTGTGGCTCAGTGGTAGAGCACTTGCTTAGCTCATATGAGACACTGGGTTTGATCCTCAGCACCACACAAAAATAAATGAGTAAATGGATAAAGATATTGTGTCCATCTAAAAAAAATTAAAAAAGAAGAGTAGATGGCAATCATTTTCACCTATGCTGTAAGTTCTCTCTATATATCTTTTTTTGTTTTTCTGAACTTAAAATTTTTATTTAAAATTTTAATGGTATTGTTAGTGCATGATAGTTTTATGTAAGATTTTGGTTCACTTTGGCATGATTATATGCACAAATATATTTCATGCCTGTTTAGTCCTCAGTACTTCTCTTTGCATTCCTTCTTTTTCCCCCCTGCTCCTTTAACTCTACTCATCTGCCTTCTGTACATGTGTATCTTTTTAAATTTGTACCTTTAGATACATATAAAGTTGAAATTCACTGTGGTTTGTTCATATATTTACGTGGCATAATTTGGTCAATTTCATTGCACCTTTCCTTCCTTATGCCATTCCTCTTCCCTCCTTTTCTTTCCCCCTTTCCCACTCTTCTTATATTTTTTTCTATTTTCATGGGATTTGCCTTTATTTTTCTAATTTTTTAGCTTCCCCAAGTGAGAGAGAATATTCAACCTTTGATGTTCTGACCTGACTGATTTCACTTAGCATGATGTTCTCTAGTTCAATCTGTCTGCCAGCAGATGCCATGATTTTATTCTTCTTTCTGTTTTGTAAAACTCCATTCTGCAAATATACCACATTTTCTTTATCCATTCATCAGTTGATGGGCACCTGGGCTGGTTCCATTACTTGGCTTTTGTGAATTGCAATGCTGTAAGTGTTGATGTGCTTGTGTTGCTATGGTATCCTGACTTCAGTGCTTTCAGTTAAATACTAAGGAGTGGGATAGTTGGGTATATGGTGGTTCTATTCCTAGTCTTTTGAGGAACATTCCCACTGCTTTCTGGTGGTTGTACTAATTTGCAAACCTACCAACAATGTACGACTGTTCCTTTCCCCCTACATCCTCGCCAGTATTTATTATGTGTATTCTTGATGATTACCATTTTCAATGGAGTTGAGATAAAATCTCAGTGTAGTATTGATTTGCCTTTCCTCTGATTTCTAGGATTTGAAGTCCCCCAGCCATATATTTGTTAGCCATTTGTATTTCTTATTTTCAGAAGTGTCTCTTTTGTTTTTCTGCCCATTTACTGACTGTGTTGTGTGTTTATTTGGTGTTGAGATTTTTGAGTTCCTTATATATTCTGGATATTAATTCCTTGTTGGAGGGGCCACTGGCAAAAGGGGCCACTTGTCCTATTATGTTACCTGCCTCTTCTTGCACCTGTTTTCTTTGCTATGTGCAGGAGCCCTTTAATTTGAGATTGTCCAAATTATTGATTCTTAGTTTCATTTCATGAGCTTTATCAGTCTTGTTAAGGAAGTGAGTGCCTATGCCAATATATTGGAGTGTTGATCCTGTGTTTTCTTCTATAATTTGCAAAATTTCTGTTCTAAAGTCTATATCTTTGATTTCACTTTGAGTTGTCTTTTGTGCAGGGCAAAATATAGGAATCTGTTTTCATTCTTCTGCTTGTGGATATCCAGATTTCTCATCGCTTTTTGTAAAAAAGTTATCAATACTTTCTTCAACATGTGTTTTTGGCATCTTTGTTGAGTAACAAATGACAGCATCTATGTGGATTTGTCCCTGTATCTTGCATACCAGTGGACTTCATGTCTGTGTAGATGACAATACCATGATTTTTTATTAGTAGAGCTCTGTAGTGTCATTGGTTTTGTGATGCCTCAAGCATTGCTCTTCTTGCTCAGCATTGCTTTGGATATTCCGAGTCTTTTGTTCTTGCAAATTTATTTTAGAATTGTTTTTTTCTAGTTCTTTGAAGAATGTCATTGTTAGTTTGTTGGGAATTTCATTGAATCTGTGTAACACTTTTGGTAGTATGACTACTTAGGCAATTTTACTTTTACCTATTTAAGGAAATGGAAAGGCCTTTCCATTAAAGAATTAAAGAAGACCTTTAATTTCTTTCCTCAATGTTCTCCAGTTTTCATTGTAGAGGTCTCTCACCTCATTGATTTGATTTATTGCTAGGTATTCAATTAGATTTTATGAGGCTATTTCTGTTTCTTTTTCACTGGGTTCTTTATTAATCTATAAGAAAGGTGCTGATTTTCTTGTGCTGAAATTTTAAACTGCTGCTCTTCTTAATATCAAATCTAGTGGCTTTGTGGTGGAGTGTTTTGGATCTTCTGGGTATCTGACTATATCATCAAAACGGATATAATTTGACTTCTTCTTTTCCTATGTTTATCCCTTCCATCTCATTTTCTTGCATTATAGCTCCAGCAAGAATATACAGTACTATATTGAACAGAGAGGTCTGAATGGGACACTCTTCACTTGTTCCAGATTTAAAGGTAATGTTTCATATTTTCCTCATTCACAATGATGTTGAGTTTGGGTTTGTATATATAGTCGCCTTTATGGTTTTTGCAGTAAGTCTCTTCTATGCATTGTTTCTTCAGTTTTCAAAATGAATTGGTGCTGCATTTTATTAAAGTGCTTTCTCTGTATGTATTGAGATGACTATATGATGGTTCTCCAAATGCTACATATGTGATGAAGTACATTTATTGATTTGCATATGTTCAAATCAGTATCCCATTGTATCCAAATTCTACATGTGTAATGAAGTACATTTGTTGACTTGCATACATTCAAAGTAGTATCTGTTGTATCCTTGGAGTGAAACCAATTTAGTCATGCTGTACAATCTTCTTAATGTGTTGATGACTACAGTTTTCTAATACTATTATTAAGGAGTTTTGCATCTAAGTTAATTAGGGATGTTGTTTTCTACTTTTCTTTCCTTAATGTGTCCTTACCTGGTTTTGGATGTCAGGGTAATATCTGACTTCATACTATAGATTTGGAATGGTCCAACTTTTTCTATTTTATTAGTTCCTCTTTAAATGTCTATCAGAATTCTGCAAAAAAAATCTTCTATTTCTTCTATTATTTTTAGAAGTCTTTGTATTACTGCTTCTTTCTCATTGTTTGTTATTGGTCTATTTAGCTTTTCTCTATATTTACAGTTTAATTTTGGTAGGTCATATATGCTTAGAAACAGATATTTGTTCCTGGTTTCCTAAGTTATCAGATTATGAGTTTTCAATATAGTCCCTGGTGATTCTTTGGATGTATGTGCTGATTTTTTCTCTTTCTTCTCTGATTTTATTAATGTGAGTTTTCTCTCTTTTGGTAAGTTTGGGCAAGGTTTTATTTATTCCAAGAACCAACTCTTCATTTCATTGATCATTTGTATTGTTTTTATTGTCTATTGTATTGATTTCAGGTCTGTTGTCCATCATTTGCTTCCTTCTTCTGGTTTTGGAAATGGTTTCATTTTGTTTTGTTTAGGGCCTTGGGGTGCATCATTTTATCTACTGATCTCACTTTGACTTTCATGAATTTCCCTCCAACTTTCTTTGAAGTTTTCTTTTTACACACACAAACACACACACACACTCACACCATTTTTTCCATCCATTTGTCTATTACTGCTAGGCTGATTCTATAGTGTGGCTTTTGTAAATGGTACTGCAATAAACATGGGTATGTATGTATAACTGAGGCATAATGGTTTAATTCTTGGCGGAGTGGTATAACTGGGCCAAATGGCAGTTGTTTTCCTAGTCTTTTGACAGAAATATGATAAATTGTGGTATAAAGGTGTATTAAGAATTGTAATGCAAATAATAATAATAATAATAGAGTTCATGTAAAAAAAATAAATAAAAATTTATAAAATGAAATCTGAAAATAAAGAACATGGAAGGTCTTTCTATCTTCTTTTTTCTTCTTCAACTTCTTTCTTTTTTGTTCTGTCGTTTTTATCATAGAGGTTCTTTACCTCCTTTGTTAGATTAATTCCCCAATATTTTTTTGATGTTATTGTAAATGGGATAATTTTCCTAATTTCATTTTTGGCAGATTTATTATTGGAGTATATAAGAAAGTGATTGGTTTTTGTACATTGATCTTGTATCCTGCTACTTACTGAAGTTGCTAATCAGCTCTAGAAGTCTTCTGGAGACTTTTTTGTGACTTCTGAATGTAATTAGAAATAATTTGAGCTCTTTTTCTATTTGTATCCTTTTAATTTTTTTCTCATGCCTGATTGCTCTGGCTCACATTTCAAGGACTATGTTGAATAGGAGTGGTGAGAGTGGACCGTCTTGTATTGTTCCTGTTTTAGAGGAAATGTTTTCAGTTTTCCTCTGTTCATTATGATGTTGTCCTTGGGTTTTTCATCTGTATCCTTTACAATGTTGAGGGAGGTTCCTTCTATCCCTAGCTTCTCTAGTGTTTTAAACATGAATGGGTGCTATACTTTCTCAAGTGCTTTTTCTGCAACTATTGAGATAATCATGTTTCTTTTCTTTAACCCTGTTTTTGTGGTGAATTACATTTATTTATTTTCATATGTTGAACCAACCTAGCATCCTTGGGATGAAACCCAATTGATCATCATGGACACAAAACCTTTATTTTATTTATTTATTTTTATGTAGTGCTGAGGATAGAACCCATTGCCTCACACGTGGTACCCAAGCATTCTACCGCTGAGCTAGAACCCAAGATGTACAATCATACACTGTTTTTGTATGTGATTTGCCAATATTTTATTAACAACTTCTGCATCTGTGTTCATCAAAGATTGCTATGGTTTGGATGTGAGGTGTCCCCCAAAAGCTCATGTGTGAGACAATGCAGGAAGGCTTAGAGGAGAAATGAGTGGGTTATGAGAGCCTTAACAGAATCAGTGAATTAATCCTGCTGACGGGATTAACTGAGTGGTAACTGAAGGTGGGTAGGCTGTGGCTGGAGTAGGTGGATCATTGGGGGTGTGACTTTGGGGTATATATTTCATATCTGGTGAGTGGACTTCCCCTGCTCCTTCCTGATGATCATGTGAACCACTGCCCTCCATCACACTGTTCTTCCATGTTGTTCTAGGAATAGAGTTGTCTGTCTATGGACTGAAACTTCTGAAACTGTGAGCACCCAAATAAAATTTTGACTAAAATAGTTCTTGTCAGGACTTTTAATCACAGTAGTGGAAAAGCTGAATTAAATGAGGATGTTAGCTTGAAGTTGTCTTTCCTTCTAGTGTCTTTGTCTTAGTTTAGTATTTTGGTGATACAGACCTCATGGAATGAAGTTGGCAGTGTTCCCTGCTACTCTGTATTGTGGAATTATTTGAGCAAGATTTGTGTTCTTCTTAGAAGGTTTGGTAGAAGAACTTGGCTGAGAATATGCTCAGTCCTGGGCTTTCCTTTATTGGAAGACTTTTGATAACCTTCTTTATCCTTGGTAGTTTGGTTAAGGATTTATTACTCTTGTCACCCATTGCCTCACATTATATTTTTTGTTTTGTTATTCTCAATTTCATTGATTTTGGCTGTGGCTTTAATAATTTCCTGTCTTCTACTGATTTTGTTATTAGGGTGTTGTTCTTTTTCTAGGGCTTTGAAGAGTAAATTTAGATTATTCTTTTGGCATCTGTTTTTTAAATACATGAACTCAATGCTAGAAACTTTCCTCTTAGAAATACCTCATACTCTGCCAGAGATTTTGATATATTCTATCACTATTGTCACTGGTTTCTAATAATTTTTAAAATTTTCTCTCCTATTTCTTCTGCTATCTATGGAACACTCAAAAACGTATTATGTAATCTCTAAGTGTTAGAGTAGTTCATGTTTTCTTTTCATGTAATCGAGTTCTGATTTCATTCCAGTATGACCTGATAATATGAAAGGAATTATTTGGGTTTTTTGTATTTACTAATATTTGTTTTGGTGACCTAAAATATGAACTATTTTATAAAATGTTCTATGTGCTGCTGAGAAGAAAGTGAGTATAGTCATTGATGGATGAAATATTCTATCAATGTCTGTTAGATCCATTTGATTACTAGTATTTTTTCAGTTCCAAAAAGCCTTTACTTATCTTATGTCTGGATGATATATCTAGTGGTGACAGAGGTGTGTTGAAATGACCCAGTATTATTGTATTGTGGTCTATTTAATTCTTAATATTGATAAGGGTTTATGTACAAACCCTTATCATTGATTGGGGCATTAATATTCATAGAAATCATATCTCTTTTAAAATGTTTTTTAGTTGTAGATGGACACAAAACCTTTATTTTATTTATTTATGTTTGTGTAGTGCTGAGGATCGAACCCATCGCCTCACATGTGGTACTCAAGCATTCTACCGCTGAGTTAGAACCCCAGATGTACAATAATTATATCTTGTTGTTGAATGATTCCCTTAACACACTGTGAAGTGACCTTCTTTGTCTCTTCTGATTAAATTTGGCTTAAAGTCCACTTTGTCTGAATGAGATGACTTTTTCCGTTGTTTCACCTTCATTGTGCGGATGTCTTTCTCTGTTATGTGAGTCTCTTGCAAACAGTGTATTGTTGGGTTTTGTTTTTTTATCCAGTCTTTAAATTTATGTCTTTTGATTGGAGAGTTTGTGCTGTTTACATTGCATGTTGTTATAGGGACGATTTTAATTTCCTGTCATTTTGATTTATTTTTGTTATTTGATTTAGACTTGATTCTCCTTTATTTGATTGTTCTTCTTGTGAAATATAATCATTAAATTTTTATTTTTTATTTCTGTTTTATTTCTTCTTCATGAAATAGTTCAAAGAGTGTGTTTTGTAGTGCAGGCTCTGTGGTTACGCATTCTTCTAGTTTCTGCTTATCATGAAATGTTTTTATTTCACCTTCAATTCTGAAGAATAATTGTGGTGGTTATATTAATAAGGGCACTCATTTTCTTTCATAACTTGGAATACCAAGCCTTCCTGGGTTTAACAGTATGGGTGGAGAAATCAGTTGAAATCTGAATTGGTTCACCTCAAAATAAGACCTGCTGTTTTTCTCTTGCAGTTTAAAAAATTTTATCCTTATTCTTTATATTAACTATTTTTATTAACATTTAACTTGGAAAAGATGTGTTCTGATTCTGTTTGGAGTTCTACATGCTACTTTTATTTGAATTTCCAACTCATTCCTAAGATTTGGAAATTTTTCTAATATTTCATTGAAAAGATTTTGCATTCCTTTAGTTTATATTTAGGAGTTTTTATCTACTGCAATGTTTTAAAGTTTGGTCTTTTGGTGTTATCCTAGATTTCTTGAATATTCTGATCATGGACTCTTGACATCTTTTTTTAGTGGTCCACTTTATTTTTAAAGTAATATACTCAGTCTTTATGTCCTAAAAATATTTTCACAGTGGTTTAATCTATTAGTGATGCTTTCCATTGAATTTTTAATTTCACTTATTGAATTTCCATTTGGTTCTTTTTCCTGAATCTCTCTTCATTGATGTGATCTTTCACTTCCTGTATTTTCTCTATAAGTTCACCCCTTACGTCTTTTAGTTCACTGTACATTTTAACTGTGAACTTTGTAAATTTTTTCTCTGACATTTCCTCCACTGTGGTGTTGATGGAGGCCATTGTTGAGGTATTATGGGCTATTTGGGATGTCTTGTTTCCTTGTGCTTTCATATTTTGTATTGCGATATGCCTACACATTTATTGGAAAGTTTATCACTTCTTTTTTTTAAATACTACTTAGTTGTAGGTGGACACAATGCCTTTATTTTTATTGACTTATTTTTATGTGGTGCTGTGAATCAAACCCAATGCTCCACATATGCCAGGCTAGTGCTGCAGTACTGAGCCACAATTCCATTTCTTTTTAGCAAAAGTCTTTCTGGTAAGTGTTATGGTTTTGACTTGGTGTCCCCTGAAAGCTCACGTGTAAGACAATGAACAAATTCTCAGAGGAGAAATGATTCGTTTGTAAGGGTCTTAACCCAATCAGTGAATTAATCTCCTGATAGGGATTAACTGAGTGGTAACTGAAGTGGTAGGTTGTGGATGGACGAGGTGGGAATTGGGATGTAGCTTGGGAATACATATTTGTATTTAGCCTGTGGAGTCTCTCTCTGCTTCCTGATCACCATGTAAGCTGTTTCTCTCTGCAACACTCTTCTGCCACGATGTTCTGCCTCATCTTGAGCCTTGAGGTACGCTTTGTCATATAAAAGTGTAACTGTGCATGTTTATTTTTGGTGTCTAATTGCACAGATTTATCTTTCTGCCATTGTTTTCCTTTAGGCTTTGGATGTATTTGTCTTTAAGGTGGTCTCTTAGAAAAAGCAAAGATGGGTCATGGTTTTGGTCCTCCCTGCCAGTCTGTTGCTTTTGGTTGAACAGTTGAGACCAACTACATCCAGTGTTTCTGTAGAGAGATAACAGTAATTTCCTCCCCTTTTATTTCTAATGTTTCATTTGGTCCTGGTTCACCTTTACTGGGCTTCTCTTCCAATGAGACTCATCCATTGTGGTATCTGATTGTTTTATTTCTTCTTGGTGTAGCATTTGTTGAAGCTTTTCTGTAGTGCTATCTTAGTAGTCATGAATTCTTTTGGTTAGTACTTCTCTTGCAAGGTTTTTGTTTCTTCATCAGCTAGGAAGGATACCTTTACTGGACATAGCAATCTTGGTTGGCAAGTATATTCTTTGAGGGTGTGATATACATTGTTCCAATCCCTCATTAATTGGGAGGGGTTTGTGTGAAGAAAATAGCCGAAATTCTCATTGACTGCACAATAACTGTGAGTTTCAAATTTTTCTCTTAAGTCTTTTAAAATTGTACCTTTTCTGTGTATTTTCTATTTTAATTATAATGTTATAATTTAATGATAATTCATAATTATAATGTAATCATATGTTATAATATTACATTTTGATTATAATTAGAGGATCTGAATTGGTCTTGTGCACTTGGGGCTCAGAATGTGCATTTCCATCTCATTCTCAAGGTCTGGAAATACTTTCTGATGTTATTTCATTGAATAGGTGATGCATAACCTTAGATTGTATCTCACCACTCTCCTGATTGTCAGTGATTCATTCTTAGGTTTGGTCTTTTAATATTGTGCTAGATTTCTTGAATATTCTGTTTTGTTGTCTTTTTGTTTCTTTTTTTTAATATCATATACCCTGTCTTTAGGGCCTGAAACTCTTGTCTTCTCTGTTGTGTAATCTGTTGGGTGATGCTTTCAATGAAGTTTTTACTTGGATTTATTGAGCCTGTCATTTCTTGGATTTTTGTTTTGTGCATTCTCAGAATCTGTTTTACTGAAATAATTTTTTGTTTCCTGTATTTTTCTATTAATTCTTGCTTAGATCTTCTTGTAGTTCATGGATCATTTAAAAATATTGGCTTTCTAGATTCTTTATCCCACATTTCTTCTAAGGCATTGTCTACGTGGTCAGTTTTGGAATTAGTGTTGTCAGGTATTGGGAGAATTTCCTCACTTGCTTTCTCCTGTTGTTTTGAGGTGTAGGTTCTTTCTCTTGTGGATCTAAAGAATGAGACTTTCAGTCATATAGTGACAGAAATTCTTTTTCTTTCTTTAAACATACAAGTGCAGCTCCCATGTGGGAGGGGTTCCACATGGGTTGTTGTTGAGTTGCTATTGTGAGGAGTTTATATTGTTGTTTCTTTAGGTGACTTTTAAAGCCCTTGTCAATGACTTTCAGGGAGTGGAGTCTCTACATCCAATAAGAGTAAGACATTCTCTGATGATGGCCACCACCCTCCAATCAGGATGTTGATCAAGTCCTGTTCATGTGCTCATTCACATGCCCATTAGATACTTTGTACATGCAATTGTAGCAATTGAGGTCGCTGCCCTGTGTGTGTCTATCATGTTTCTAGTTCCTGCTCTTATTCCCTCTTCTGAAGAAATAGCCCTAACTGCTATTTTGGAATTTGGTTGATGACAACTCCACCTTCCTCTAGCTCTGGCAAATAGGAAAACTCTTCAATGGGTCTATCTAGAGGACCTTAATAATGCACCTGCGGCCCCATCTCTATCACCATCTCTCTGGAACTTGATAGCTTCCAGATGAGAAGGGATAAATTTCACTGAGGAATTTAAAAAATATATATTTTGGATGTTGATGGACCTTCATTTTATTTTTTTATTTATATGTAGTGCTGAGCTAAGCATTCTACCACTGAGCAACAACCCCAGCCTATCACTAAGGCTTTTAATATACATGGGCCAAAGAGCAAAATCAAACACACCATGTCCATGGGCAAGTAAAGGCCACAACCTTTGTAGGATTTGAGCCCACAGGGATGTCCACCAGTTGTAAAGCTCTTCTTCATAAGTTACAATCTGATTGGAGTGTTATGTAAGTGGACTTGAATCTAGAATGGTTAACATAAAAGCGATATTCTCCTTGCAAAAAGACAGCATTGGTGGTCAAAGCAAAATGCCAGGTGTTATTTTGACTTGTTTACAGACTCTAACAGTCAAAAGTTCCAGAGCTTGGTGATTTTGTAGGATCTCTCCTACCAGGAGACTTCCTGCTGGGTTAATTTTTGGACTCCCCTGTAGTGTTTTCCATGAGTGCCTTAACCAGATGGGCATAGAGATGTACGGAGGTTCCTCTAACAGATGCCCCTGTGCTGTCCACTATTCCTGATGTTAAAGGTCTCAATTTAGTGAAAGCTGCAGGGATTGCCCTTTTGGCTCTTGATTATCTTTTATGTACCTGAGGCATCTTAGCATCCCTGGTGCAATTGAAGCTTCCAGGGAGACATAGGCCAACCAGCTATGGCCTCTCCACACTGGTGGCAAAGAATTATATGCCCTGTCTCCAGAAATGAAAAATATCCCCTCTTATGGCTCCAGATTTATTTGGAAGCCATATGGAAAAGGTAAGTTAGGGGGTTTTCCCTGAAAGGGCCTGGAGCCTTTTCTAAATTAAAGCACAGTGTATTTTAATCTTCAGATATCATATTGACCAGGAATCCAAAAATATACATTTTATAAAAGAGAATTCTTGAGAGGAAATTAATAATCATTGGGCAATAGAGAGGTCAGTATTGTTAAAAATACACTGAACTCCATCCTGCTGAGAGACTGGAGGCACTGCTTTTGGAACCGAAGGAGGCCTTATGGTGAGGGATAAATTGAAGCATAAGAACAAATGGGTCTCATAGAGTCCCTTGTAATTTGGGATATCACTTACTACATTGTCCCCAAAGCAGAATCTATGCCTTTTAATCATCTTCAAAAGCTCTGGGGCCTGATGCAGTCAGCCTTTCCAGATCCCTTTTCCTGTTGTGGTCCCCTTTCTCTAGCATGCAGGGAGGAACTTACTAAAAGATAAGAATGCCAGAGTACAGAAATACCAGCCATTTATTTCCCAGAGTGGCTTGGCTTTAAAAGTGATGCTTTTTCTCTGATCTTGAACTGGTCTGGGAACTTGGTCATGTAGCCCACGTTACAGACAGATATCCATCAAAAAGCTCACACATAGTGACTTATGCCCATTTTCCTCCCTTTTATAAAACAAGTCTAGGTGTGAGTTAGTGTTATAGTTTGTTTCCCTTTGGAGGCCATTTTATCCCATCCTCCAGCTTATATTTGAGCCAGGCTTAGATGCAAAACAATATCAGGCATTTCGTTTTTTAGAGCTTGTGGATCAAACTGATCTCAACTGTTTAACATATAGCAGAGGGAGTATTTTCCATCTGTATGACAAAAAAGAAGGGAAGAGGAAGGCATCCCCTGTTACTTCCTTTGTCTCCTCATAGAGTGTAAACTGGTGTTCCTGCCCTTTCTCATGAGCAACCATGGGAGAGGGTTGTGGCCTAGTGGATTATTCACTTTTGTCAACATGGTTCTGTATCCTATGATTTCCTGTCTGTTACAATAAACCCTAAGCAAACGGTGTTGAGCCTACCAATATATTGATACACTTTTGGAGGGAGAATTATTCCTAACTCAGTATGGTGAAGTTATTTAATAGCTTCTCTAAGGTGAAATATCAGTGCATGGCACAAACCAGAATCCAACCCTCCATGCATCAGATCAACAAGGTCCTCTCAAAACACCAATCTACTCTCATCACCACAACCTCCTATGTCCACTAGAATTCCACCACTCAGGCAAACCATGCCCCAAGGAATAATAGCCCACACCTACTCCAATGTCCCCCATGTGACAACATAATTGTCCAAATAACTGTCAGCTTACACTATCACAGTAGAGCTGACACCCCAAGGATAGGTGACCAGAAACATGCACACACCCAAGAACCAAACATGTGCTCTCAAGAGCTCCATCCAAGCACCAAGGTGAAAACTTGCAAAAAAAACCCGAGAGCCCATTTTGGCTCAACACACGCAATGCCACCCTCCTGCCTGTACCAAGCCATGTAAGTCCCCATTCCATAAAGCCCTACATCAGCACTCAAAGATCACAGACAAAGACACCGAGCTCCCAGATGTATATAACCTACAGCCGTACACACGTAGGGCGTAAAGCATACTGCAGCAACCAAAACAGCAACCAGCCATGAAGCAGCATTCAAAAGACCCCAAATTAGGTGTGACTCTCAACCCCTAAGACACTCTCCTCAAAAACAAAAACCCAACAGACACAACTTGATCACATACAAAAACTGAATGAAATTTACCTTGCAAGAGCCATCTGCAGCTTTCTTAGACACTCTATAACTTGTTTAAATCCTTAGCTTTGTATTCTCTTGCCATACCAAATGATTTATCTTCCAGAAACTTCCTGGTTGCTGCTGTCCTTTCTCAAATTCACATCCCGAAACAATCCTTACATAATTCCTGAACACCACTCTTCCCAGAAGACAAAACACTTTCATGAAAACAAAACAAGCCCCAACTCCTCATGCTCCCTGCCCCCTCTGTGGTCTGGACAGGGAGGGAGGCCAGATAATGCTCTGGGTGATGTCCCCAATTAAGGAGAAAAAACAATCATGTCCCTTCTGCCGGAAAAGGCTTTTCGACTATTTGTATTATACCTTGGGTCTTAGGGTCTAGCCTATGAGCTCTTAGAGAATTGAGGCTAGAACCTTCCAAACTGGCCCCTGACCTAGAGGTGGTTAGTAGGAATATGATCTAGGTTTATGTTCTAAAAGTATCTCAAGGACTCAAAAATTACCCATAGCTTTATCTACAGGTCCTAGTGAAACAGTTGGAATTTGGAGGAACATATCAAGGAACCTGGGTATACTAGTGCACGAGAACAGGTGAGGAGAGGAACTTTCAGCATAGAAGTAAAGAAAGAGACACAGACCACTTGGTTAACACTCTTGGGGATTAGTGGGTCATCTCTTTCACAAAGACCAGATCAGACCAAGACATCGTCTCAGGATCCGAGAAAATGCATCCATCAGGTGAGGGCACCCTCCACCATTGGACCAAGTCAGCCACAAAATGAAAAAAAGCAGACACTTGAAGTTAGCAATTCAAGTTGGTTTGTGTCCTGCAAAGAGAAGCTGAAGCAAAACTTCACCAATATTTCACCATCAGGGATGATGGAAGTTGAGCAAGCCTTCTCCAGTAAGCCTGTTACCAGTGTCTTTACACTGGAGGCCACACTAATGGCTTTTAATTGGCTGACAGGTACCCAGTATTCCTCTTTTGGACACAGATAGATTTTTCCCCCTCTGAAGGAGTATAAAACTCCAGAAAACTTAAGTGACAGTTCTGTTTGTTTTACTCCCCCTTCCAAGGATCCAAGATGAGTCCCCAAATCTGTGACATAGTGAGATGTAGGTTCTTTGTTTTTGCAGATCTGAAGAATGAGACCCATGGATGATGGAGGGTAGAGTAATGTGACAGAATTAATTTCTTTTATTTAAACAGAGAGAAAGTACAGCTTCCACAGGGTGGGAGTCCCAAATGGGTTACAGCTGATTTGCTGCTGCCTACAGATTTATGTGGTATTGCTGGAGGTAACCCTTAAAGCTACTGGCTGGTGATTTTTAGAGTGGGGAATTTCTACATCTAATCAGAGTGAGAATTGGTGATCATGGTCCCTGCTACCCTCCAATTAGGATGTTGATCATGTGCTGTTAATATGCTTCACCACATGGGGTCTGGCCCATCAGATATTTGTACATGGAATTGCAGAAGTCAATCTCCCCACCTTGTCTGAATATCATGTTTTTAGCTCCCTCTCTCATTTACATTTGTGTGCATCTGCTGAGATGAATATTTCTTCTATTATGCAAGGTAGTTTTTTGAGAGTGGGTGGGTACTGGGGATTGAACCCCTTGCTTAACCACTGAGACATATCCCCAGCCCTTTTTTATATTTTTTCTAGAGACAGGGTCTTGCTGAGTTGCTTAGGGTCCACTAATTTGCTGAAACTGGCTTGGAACTCAATCCTCCTTCTTCAGCCTCCTGAGCCACTGGGATAATAGCCCAGGTACAAGGGACTTTTTATCGAGCTCTTTTCTCTTTTTAAAATTTGTTTATTTTTCTTTTTAGTTATTCATGACAGTAGAATGTATTTTGACATATCATACATACATGGAGTATACATTTATCCCACTCATTGGCATATGCCCAAAGAACTTAAAATCAGTGTACTTTAGGGATGCAACCACATCAATGTTTATATCATCTCAGTTCACAATAGCTAAGCTATGGAAACAACCTGGATACCGTATCCTTCAACAGATGAATGGATAAAGAAAATGTGGTACATACACACAATGGATTATTATTCAGCCATAAAGAATAATGAAATTATGGCATTTGCCAGTAAATCGATGGAACTGGAGACTATCATGCTATGTGAAATAAGCCAACCCCCAAGAACCAAAAGCCAAATGTTGTCTCTGATACTCAGATGTTTTATCTTTTCTAAGGGAACTGGACTGGGCAAATACCTAAGTGTTAATTCTTCCTCACAGTGTGAACCTTAGCTACTTATCACTAGCACCACTTTGAGAAAAGACACTAATTCCTAGTAACTGAATCCACTTCAGAACAAAGCCATAAAATTTTACAAAACTTTTTGAGCATGTTCTCTGCATGTCTACTGATCAAAGTGAATAATGGGAATGATGTTCATGAATGGGTTGAGATACTAAGTGTTAAAGAAATGAAAATTTCCATGAAAGAGTACAGGGCTTTCTGGTCAGCGTTTCTCTTACTGATTTAAGTTTGGACTGTAGAGGATTCAGGACTTACTAGTGGAAAAATGGAAGAAACATTCAGGACATAGGCACAGAAATAATCATGGCTGTACTTCCCAGTTACTCTGCAGTTCCCAACGGAGGAAACGGGAACACTGCTAGTTGATCCCTGAAAACCTTTTGGAGTTGGTGTGTGTGCTTGCTTTCTGGCTGAGGCTCTGGAATTAAGAGACTATTTTTCTGGGATTTTAGACACTCTGCATGGATCGTTGTCACCTCTGCCCATGGCTGATCAAACTTATTAGGGAAGCCTGTGTGCAGAGTTTCACTCCATTTCTGCCTGGAAACCTCTTTTATACCACCCCTTGCTAGAGACTCAGTGCATGTGCTGGAAGGAGGTGGGACATATCATCTTCTTTTCTGACTTTCCCTAGGCTTTGAGAGGTGACTTAGGAATCACAACATTTAGTCTAACATTTAATCAATCTCAGTTCCCCACCTCTCCCCATTGTGAGGCAAGATCCTTTTTTTTCATCATAGGCCACAAAGTTAGGCAGGGGATAGGACTGTGTGGAAGTATTTGCTGTGCTCTCTTGGGCTCTCACTTGTGCCTGATCCAGCATCACCACCTCAAGCTGGATCTCTGCCTCAGGTTTAGGTGCACATTCAAACACCGAGAAATGTGGAACACTTTTCAAACACCAGCCTGTTGTTTGTCCTCAGTAGCTAAGTTCAGACTGCCTTCTACGTGTGTTTACGCACAACATTTATTTGCTGTGTTTCTCTTTCCTATAGAGCTGCCCTTCCATCTCTAGTGGTTGGGTGTTCCTGCTGCCCTGGCTTTGCTGCCAGTGCTGGCTTGGCTGTCATGTATCCTTTCTTATACTTTTTTTATAACACCATAATTTCTGGTCTCTTCATGACTCTCTGACGTCCATTATTGGATTATAATGATTTTCCTCACTCCTAAACCACTTAAATAGCAGTGTTCCTGTTTCCTCCGTTGTGAACTGCAGAGTAACTGGGAAGTACAGCCATGATTATTTCTGTGCCTATGTCCTGAATGTTTCTTCCATTTTTCCACTAGCATTTTCAAAGGTTCAGATCTTACATATAAGTCTTTGGTTCATTTGAGTTTTGAGTTCATTTTTGTAAAATTGCTTTCTCTTCTGACTTGAAAATTGGGTCTAGGCTTATATCTTACTTTTATGTCAGATTATATATATATATATATATATATATATATATATATATATATACATATATATATATATTCGCGCGCGCGCGTGTGTGTGTGTGTGTGTGTGTGTGTATATATATATATATATATTTGTTGATAGACCTTTATTTAATTCATTTATTTATATGTGGTGCTGAGAATCAAACCCAGTGCCTCACACATGCTAGGCAAGTGATCCACCACTGAGCCACAGCCCCGCCCCTTTATATTTTTTATTATTTTTAAAAATGTTTTAAAATTTTAATTATTTTTTAAATACATGACAACTGAATGCATCACAATTCTTATTACACATATAGAACACAATTTTTCATTTCTCTGTGTATAAAGTATGTTCACACCAATTCATGTCTTCATACATGTACTTTGGATAATGATGTCCATCACATTTCACCATCATTGCTAACCCCCTGTCCCCTCGCTTCCCCTCACACCCCTCTGCCCTATCTAGAATTCATGTATTCCTCCCATTCTTCCTCTCCCTATCCCACTGTGAGTCAGTCACCTTATATCAGAGAAAACATTTGGCATTTGGTTTTTTTGGGATTGGCTAACTTCACTTAGCATTATCTTCTCCAGTGTCATCCATTTACCTGCAAATGCCATGATTTTATTCTCTTTTACTGCTGAGTAATATCCCATTGTGTATATATACCACATTGTTAATCCATTCATCTAGTGAAGGACATCTAGGTTGGCTCCACAGTTTAGCTATTGTGAATTGTGCTGCTATAAACATTAATGTGGCTGTTTCCCTGTAGTATGCTGCTTTTAAGTCCTTTGGGTATAGATCGAAGAGAGGGAGGGATACCTGGGTCAAATGGTGGTTCCATTCCAAGTTTTCCAAGGAATCTCCATACTGCTTTCCATATTGGCCTAAGACTCTTTTATGTCAGGGTTTAAACATTTCCATTTCATTCTTTCTCTGAGTAACTAGGTTATAGTTCATGTTTGCAGAGAAACAGTAATATTGTTTGTGTGTGTCTGTGTGTGTGTGTGGTGTAGACAGAACATGGACAGATTTACTGTAAAGATTTGACTCTCGTGACTGGGGGTGGGTGGGCCAGTGAATTTGAATTCTGCAGGGTCATTCAAGAAGCTGAAGACACAGGGAGAAATTGATGTTGCAGATCGAATTTGAAGGCAGTCTTCTGGCAGAATTCTTTCCCATGAGATTTCAGTCTGTTCTCTTAAGCTTTTGACCTGATTGGATGAGACCCTCCCACGGTAGAGGGTAATCTGTTTTAATCAAAGTCCACTGACTAGAAATATGAATTCCCACCCCCCAAAAAAAACCCCCAAAACTCTCACTGTAATATCTAACCTGGTGTTTGACCAAAACTGCTGGGTACTTGTGCCTAGCGAAATCAGTACATGGAATTAACCATTACAGTAACATTTGATTATCTTCCTTATAGAATCCAGTATGCTCCATGGTATACAAGCAGAAAATTAAGTAAGGCTGAAACAATTTTCAGAGGAGGTCAGGAAAGGCAGTTATGATATGTACCTGAGAAGCAGAAAACCGACTGATAAACCCAATTACTACCACTTGTAGTTGGCTCTCTCTTCCACCCTCTTATGAAATGCACTTACCCCACCCCAAGAGATACAACCAAAGTGTTCATTCACTGCCAGAATGTAGTCAGAATCCCTTATGTCTGTATGATTCACACCAGTCCACATGTGAGATCCAGTTTGACCTTGCTTAAGTCATAGTTGTGAATTCCAAATACCAGTTTTCTAACAACACAAGCGTACAGTGTTAGGCATGTACAGCCCTGTGTAGGAAGTATAGAATGAGGTATGTGTTGTGATTTAGATCTAAAATCTCCAGGAAAGGTCTATAATGTAAATATTTCCTCACCAGTCTGCAAAATATCGAGAGGTGATGAACCGGTAGGTGGAAGGAGATGGCATGGCTGTGGACATACTCTTGAGGGGGATACTGGGACCGTGGCCTCATGCTGTCTACTTCCCAGCTGCCATGAGGTGAGCAGCATTACTCCAGAATGTGGTCCCCGACATGACGTTCTGCCTTGCTGCAGTCTGCAGAACCATGGAACTGACCAATTATACATAGAATGAAATCTCTGAAATGTTCAGTCAAAATAAAGTTTTCGTCCTTGTAATTGGTTTACCTTATATAACCTGTCAGAGCCACAGAAAGCTGACTACTGTAGTGAGGGAGATAAGATTAGAATACCTGATCTGCAACACTCCTTACCTGTTGTAGGGCAGATATTTTAATGCTATCTTTTATGGAGTAGAACTTGTTTCTTGATTTGACAACAGTTTTCTCACATTATGGATTATCTCAGCCTTTTTGATTGACTCGTGTGTCTGCCCTCTGAATAGTCCTTCTGTTATCATCCTTGACCTTTTCTTAAGAAGACTTTGAACAATATGCCTTTACCTGCCTTAGAGTAATTAAGTTTCTCATCCAGATTCCTGCACTTTGATTATTGGGAATACAAGGGTTTTTTTAAAGTCTCAAAGACATTTAACCCAGGGCCATTTTGATCAATATCTTCTCATAGTGTTCTTAATTCCTACAGTTATTCCTTATTCACTCTCCCTGATCCCATGGCATACCCATGGTAACTAGAAATAAATTCTACCCCATAAATCACCCATTCTATGGAGAATATATTTCAATATATAATCAGCAAAAAATGTTACACTAGTAATTTGAATAAAAATATGCATGTATGTCAATACACACACATATAACTGCACACACATGTATACATATGTATGTATAGTTACTTTCATGAAGTAAGAATAACTACTAAAAGTGTAAATGCAAATTGCAAGATATTATAGAGCCTCAGTCCAAAGAACAAGGAAAAGTGAATCAGGCAGTATTGTCGATGTGCAAAAGAAGGCTCAGCAGCTCAGATTCAAAACTAACCACAAAGTGCACTGCTGCAAGAATATGCGGCCTGTTCCAGGCAGATGTAGGCTCACGTGGTGATATGCAGAGAGAACATTATTTGGAAGAACTGAAGAACTCTCAGATGAGTAAACCTGCGTGAACACTTGTTTTGGCTGCTTACAGAGGAAGTCATTCCATTTGTGCCTTTTCTGCATGTTGCTCACCCACTAAGCATTAAAACCCACATGTCCTGGTACATATGGGGCAGGAAGGAAATTCAGAATTAGCATCAGGAGAGGAGATACTCACATATCTTAGGCTTCTTTGGGTCCATTTAGATGCAATCATGAATAGGCAAAGTACAACTAGCTCCCTTAGTATTAGCAGCTCTGAGGTTTGAGTGCCAGTGGCTCTCAGATTGTTGCATTAGCAGCACTCCCCATAATGTCCCTGGCACCCTGAGCCAGCAACTATCTATCATGAAAAGCCATCACCAAAATGCTTAAAAAATTCATACATCCTTAAATGTCTTGAATTCATAAAGAGAAAAAAAGTATCCATGTATTTTATGACATCTTAATATGTCAGTTTTTACTCTTTATTTCACCAAGTGAAATCGACCACTTGGCAACATTTTCTTTCACATTGCAGTTTCTTTAGTATTGATTAAAATGGGTTTCTTTAGTATTTATTAAAATGCAGGACTGCTAGTCAAAATTCTGTCTTGCATCTGGGAATGCTATTGTTCAACTTAATTTTTTTCTCAGTAGAATTATTTATTGTTTTTATGAATTGGAAGGAGTACAAATGATATTTGTCCAAACTTATGATCATTAGTATTTGGAAAAGTTCTACAGTGGGCACCCCACTTCGTGCAGGCTGGGTTGCTGCAGAGTGACCAAATGGCTTGCCTCAGATCACCTTGGTGCTGGCCTGCCAGCCTCAGGACTTCCTGAGGCAGGGGATAGAACAGTCAAGGTCAATTAGATGCACTTGTCAGAGACATCCTCAAAACAAACAAATACTGAGGATCCCTATGCAGAGGTTACAGAAAAATGCCTTTTATGTCTAAAATGGAACCAATTGGAATGTTTAAGAATCTGGGATAATAAGGTGTAAGGATTGGGGATCACTGAATATATGGAAACCACTTCTTTATTTATTGAGGTCCTGTACTAGTCTCCATTCCCCAACAGTATATTACATGGCCTGTTATAGCGTCTTAAGAGGCCCTATCACTTTTATAGCTTGTAATAATTTTTTAGTTTCTGGTTTCAGGGAATACTGTTTTGGTGGGGAAAGGACATAGGATATTTGAGATAGAGCTGGACAGGAGCAGGTCCTATTTCTCCACCTATTTTTCACCATGTACCCCAGACATCTGGGTGAATCTCTATTTCTATTAGGGGCAGACATAGTACCAGTTCTGGTATCATAAGAAGTGTGGTGCCTAGGTAATTTAAAATATCTCTTTCCATAATTAGAGTTGGACTTTCAGGCATTATCAAAAAGCCATGTGAGAGGGGTGTGGCTGTGGCTTGGTGGCAGAGCCCTTGCCTAGCTGGTGTGCCTGACTGGGTTTGATTTTCAGCAGTGCATACAAATAATCAAATCAAATAAAGACATTCTCTCCATGTACAACTACCAAAAAATTTAAAAAGACATGTGAGAAGAGATAATCTCAAAAGAAGATAAGAGAGTGGGAGAAATATCCAGTCATAGGCTTTCCTGAGACTCCTCTTATGGTCATAGTGTGAGAGCCTGGGTTTGAGAGGAGGACAGACAAAATGGCTCTAGTATAGAGACGGAAATTATTTCCCTTGCCTCAACAGTCACATTCATCCTGGGCTCCTGTGTGGAAATAACAGTCTGAGTAGTTGGGAACCTGAGAAGGATTCCCTGGGCCCATTAGTCCTGTTGTTGCACTGTTTGATGTGACAGATTGGTCTACTGGGGACTTTGCCTCTGAGTGCAGTCCAACCACCTTCACTATAGGACAGAGTGTTGGTTGCTTCCATTGCTTTTGTGGGGAGTCTTTTTTTTTGTAATGTCCCTCTTGGCCACCGTTGTAGCAGGCTATGGTGGGACCAATACCACTCCGGGGACCTTTCCTTTGGAATTAGCCCTCTGTAGAGCTGTCAAAAGGGCAGCTGCCTTTCTTTCTGTCCTTCTCCTCCTCTTCTCTCTCCTCCTCCTGGTCTCAATTGTAAAAGAATGAGTGGCATTTTTTTTAGAGGAGGAAAATTTTATTTTGGGGCTCACAGTTTCACAGATCTTAGTCCACAGATGACTGACTCTATTCCATGGGGCCGTAAGGTAAGGCAGAATATCATGGCAGAAGACCGTGTGGAGGAAAGCAGCTGTGAGCACAGAACCAGGAAACAGAGAGAGAACTGTGCTCAACAAGCCCAAAATACATACCCCCAAAGCATTCCTCCTCCAGCTGCCCTTACCTGCCTGCAGTTGCCATCAAGTTAATCCCTATCAGTGGATTAATGCACTGATTAGGTTAAGACTCTCAGAATCCAATGACTTTCTCTTTTTTTGGTTTAAATTTTCTTCTAATTTATTATAATTGACAGAAGAATGCATTACGATTTATATTACATGTATAGAGCACAATTTTCATATCTCTGGTGTATACAAACTACATTCACACCATTCGTGTCTTCATACATGTACTTAGGGTAATGATATCTATCTCCTTTCACCATCTTTCTTACTCCCATGGCTCCTCCCATCCCCTCCCGCCCCTTTGCCCTATCTGCAGTTTGTCTAATGCTTCCATGATGAGTGACAATTTTTAAGAGACTATCTAAAAAGTTTCAGTGTCTTTTTCTACATTTGATTTTTGTAATCTTTTCAAAATGTCAGTAACTGAGTTATGAATTTGTTTTTTAAGTTGTTACATTGGGAAACTTGGGTCCATTGAGGTATGTTTAATTAATATTTTCCCGAGTCTTTTTAAAACGGTTGTGGAAGGGGCTGGGGTTGTGGCTCAGTGGTAGAGCACTCACCTAGCACATTCAAGGTACTGAGTTTGATTCTCAGCACTACATAAAAGTAAATAAATAAAATAAAGGTATTGTGTCCAACTACAACTAAAAAAAAATTTAAAAAAGGTTGTGGAAGTTTCTTCATTCCCCTGTGTTATCAGAGAGAGTTTGGAATGATTTAGAGATTTACTATGGGTTCTCCTTAAGCCCTCAAGCACACAGTTCTGAAAGTCCTTTCCCTTCCATTACCCCATGTGACTGTCTGCATATTGTTTGTGGTCCTTCTGGGGAACTGCCTGTTTCTTCTGAGTCGGCTTCATTTGGAAGGAGTAGGTCTTCTGGGATTTGCACTATATATCATTCACCCACACAGTGTTCAGTGCTAGAGAGGATTTGGTTCAGTAACAACATTATGTCTTTCCAGGTTAGATCAAAATTTGGTTAGGGCCCTGAAATGTTGCAGTGTATTTATCAGGGTCATCTGAGAATCTTCCTAGGTCAGTCTTAATTTGTCCCAAGCCTTACAGAGAAAAAGTGACCTGTACCATTGGAAGGAGGCTGGAATACATTCCTCCTGGTTTTATGTTCCCTCAGGATTTTGGGGCTCTGTTGCCAACCCTGAATAAGGAGGGCATAAAGGCTTAGAAAAAGGTTTTACTGTATTTGATCCTCTTCTAGGAGAAACTGCTTTCCTGTGGCCAGTTCGTGCAGCCAAGAGTGAAGAATCTCATCTACATTGGTTGCATAATTTTGGGTTGTGCCTCCAGGCAAAAAAGCTTGTACACTATAGTGTACCTGTGACCATCTTTTTCCTCCCTTTTACAATCTAAGTTTAAGTCTAAAATGGTATTATAGTTTATACTTCCCTCAGGGGGCTATTTTTCCCCACTTTGCAACTGGTTTTCAGGCCAAGCTTGGGTACAGAAAAATATCAGGCATTGCTTATTTAGAGTCTTGAATGTCAAAGAAATCCCAGTTTTTCAAAATTCTACTTAAGGAGTACTTGTGCCAGATGGAGTATTACCCATCTGAAAGACAAAGGGGGAAGAAGGCATCCCTTCTTTGGCATCCCTTGGTATCCCTCCATTGCCTTAGTCAAATTGAAGTATCCCTCAATTACCTGTGGGCTGGAAAACCATGGGTGACCACTCCTTCAATCCTGCCAGTTGCTTTTGCCAACACAGAGTACTCAGAGTACCTATGAACCTCCACACACAAGTGACCACATTTTGAGGTCTTTATATGCTGGTTGGATTAGTTGCCCTTAGTAATGCATGATCCAAAATTCCTTTCCTGTGTCACTTCCCTCTTAAAATGATAGACCCTGTTTTTTTTTTGCTGTTGTTTTGTTTTTTGGTTTTTTTTTTGTAATGTTTTGCCTTCCATGGTGGAGGCACTGTGGACAGGATTGTATGTCCTGGAGGAACTCAGTTATTATGCTAAGAGAGAGCCATGTCCCTCAGGGTCATGTGCCCTGAAGAAGTTTTTAGGCTTTCCTATTTGCCATCATACTCATACTTGGGGCCACTAAAATTTTGTTCTATTTGTCACAAATATTGGATCTTATATTGCTTGAGAATCTTTGTTTGGGGTGCATTTTTTTTCTTCTTTGAACTGGCAGGGTTTGGAAAGCTAGAGATTGGGACCTTTTATCTGGGTAGAGCTCACGAATGACAACATGGGTTTTGGGTCCTAACAGGTGCTTAAGGTCTTGAAAATTCCCCAAAACTTTATCTATGGGTTCTGTTGAAACAATTGGGGTCTCAACGGGTATAAGAAAACAATCTACATGGTGTTTGAGTGCATGTGTGTGAGAGAGAGACTAAAAGAAAGAGAAGAGAAGAGGATAAATAGACCACCTGGCTCATTCTCTGGGGATTTGTGTGTTACCTCTTTTTCAAAGACCTTGTATGAGACGAAGACTTTGTGTTAGGATCCAAAATACACCTGGTGAGGGACCCCTTCACCATTGGGCCCAGTCAGTCTGAAAGTGGAAGAAAGAAGCAGACACTTAACTGATCTACTGACCTGGTTGTGTTCCACAGAGAGAAGCTGAAGCTGAGCTTGACCAACGTTCCTCCTTTAGTGACGAAAGGGATTGAACAAGCCTCCTCCAGTAAGTCTGCCACCTGTGGCTTTAGACCAGCGGCTGCATTATTGGATTTTAAGTGGGTAATAGGCGTCCATTAGTTTTGAAAGAGAGCTTTCTAAAAGGGAGTATAGAACTCCAGGAAAAAAAAAAAGATGGGGAGATAGTTTGTTAGTCTGGTTCACTCAACCTTCCCAAGAAGCCCCAGGTTGGGCACAGAAAGATGAAAGTTGATTCTCTACTTCTGTTAGCAGGGGACACTGGGGGTTTTCTGCTTCTGCTGGCAGGTGAAGTCTGTGTAAGGCGCAGATCTCTGCAGCTAAGAAGTGGTGGCCTTCTCAAAGGTGGGTTATACCCTTCTATGTTAATGCAGAACCCAGTGACTCACCATCAATTCCTTCTTCCTGGGATCTTTCTTGCAGATTCAAAGAATGAACTCTGCAGACTAGGAAGAGTGAGTGTAATGGTAGGATTTATTGAAGAACAGGAAGAGAATCCTTGCAGTGCAAGAGGGGACCTGATAGCAGGCTTTCTCTGCCCGAGGGTGCTAGTGTAGGGGTTTATATTGCCCTTGGGTCACTGTGTTGTGTTCCCACTTATGCTGATTAAGCTTTGGAAACATACTAAAGCTACTGGTCTCAATTTAGGAAAATTAGGGTTTGGAAAAGCAGTAACACTATTGGTTATCCCCAAATCCCACTCTGGTTTTCCTCACATTAATTTTCTGTATGCTTTGGGAAGCCTGAGCTTCAGTTCATTGAATTGTGCATGCTCATGGTGTGTCTGAACTGCAGGGCTGTGTGGAGTGTGCTTCTGCAGTGGGCATCACCCATGTGTGCAGGCGGGGCTCTTGCAGGGTGATGGATCAGCTTGCCCCAGCTCACCTCAGTGCTGATGGATGCTCCAACTTACGTGGTCCATCACTCCCCTGTTTGCTGGAACTTGTTGGTAGTTGAGCAGCAGGATGACTGTCTGGCTTGGCATCTGGGGAGTCATGATAATAGGAAGAGTGTGTCTTGATTATGTTGTTAGTTGAAGTTACGAAGGGTGCCATGACTTCTTCCACTAGAAACCAAGCCTTGTTCACCTATGCAGGAAGGCCTTGGCCATGCTGAATATTTGTCCAGCCTGGCTATCTAGCCTCTTCCACAGGATCAGAAAATAGCTATCTAAGAAGAGTGCAATCTTCATGGCCAATGATAGAAAATGCTTCAGAAGACTGAAGGCTCCAAAGCAGCTCTCCTTCTAAATGAGACAGAAGAGAAAGGGCCAACACTGTCCAGGAGGCATCTAAGAAAAATTTGGGGGACTGTGGTTATGGGTCAGTGATAAACTCCTCACCTAGCATGTGTGACATCCTGAGTTCAATCCCAAGTACTGCCAAAAAAGAAAAAATGAAAAGGAAAGAAAAGAAAAATTGTCTTCCCTATCTTTGGCATCCATGTCAACCCCAATTATGTCACTGCCACACAGATGTTTTCTTTGGTCACAGGTCTATTCTAGATGTCTCTTGATGATACCACCATTTTGAATGGCTTCTGCTGTTCCTTGTCTGATTAGGAGCCTCTTCCCTATCCATACCTCAGAGAAGACCCATGGTTATCTGGAAGGATACTGTGTGTGCTTGAGCCCACCTTTTCTTTTCTTAAAACGGGAAATGTGCTTCCTTCCCCATCTCCGTATGTAAAAAGTGCCTGTACCACTTCCCCTGTGGTGCAGCATAACTCCTAGTGAGGCCTAAAGTAGATGGGTATATATAACCTATTCAAGCCTTTTACCTCAAGTAGAGCAGGTGGAGCTGGTTGCACTAAGAACTGGTGACTGGCAGTGAAAGCAGTCTGGTCAGGTCACCCTGAGGGCAGTTATGAAAGGGAATGACAGAGAGCAATGGAGAGCTGCTAAGAGCTGCTAGGTCTGGCTGTTGAAAGAGTTCCAGGGAACTGTCAGTAGCTGCGGGCTTCTCCTGTCAGGAACACAGTGGCAGAGCTGCTAGGACTAGGAGCTGGGGGTCACTGGCATTCACTCTCAGGGCTATGATCTCTAAGATATGAGAGACACTGTCCCATGACACTCAGAGCTGCTAACACTAAGGGAGATGCACTCTGCCTCTCTGTGGTTGCTCTCCAGGTGGATGTATGAACCCTCAGTCAGTTGGTAACAGATGCTTAAGGGACCCCATTAATGAAAGGATGTGTAGAGAAGGCCCGTTAAATTAACTGAGGTCACGTGAACAGGACCTCCTGGTCCAGTCCCAGGAGGGATCAAATCCAAATGTAAAGCAGTTCTAGGCACACCCAACATCACTTAGCACCTGAACTGAACCATGTGGGCCTTAGTGAACCAGGCACATTCCTTTATGTATCCTCCCATCCCCTTATTCCAGGCTTCTCATGTCCCTGCACTGAACCACACAGAAAAACCAAGCATTAGCATCAGGTCAAAGATATGACCCAGGTGATGACTGGGTTTCTGTTAAGCTTTTGATCTGTTTTTCTTCAAGGATCAGTGGAAGGTGTAGGCTAAATATGGAGGCAAGGGCTTGGCCCTGCACCCGTGCACCCTGAAGAATAGAATCTGCAGATACCTTCTCCTTTCAGTCCTCACCCCACACACAGAGTAGCACAGACTCCACAGCAGAAGGCAGCAGCCATGAGAACATGTCCCTACTAAACTATTGTTCTTCATTCTGACAGTCAAGTCCCATGATGTATAGCTTTGCCCCAGGTATGCGCCTCTCTCCCTCTCCCATCCCAGTACCCACCTTTTGCCTTCCTCCTACATTCCCAGTGCCCTCCCCTTGCCCTCCGTTTTGTGAGGACTAGCAGGATCAGTCCCGAGTGACAAGGATCTTTGCCCCTTGTGTTGCAGGATGTGGGGAGAGTGAGATCTCCCCAAGATCCTACCTGACGGGTGGGCACACCAGCTACCAAACACCTACCCTTCTGTCTTCAATGCCTCTTCTTGTTTCCCTAGGGTCTGATGACTGACACTTCCTCTCAGATGCTGGGCAGTAGGAATCAGCCGCAGAGCCACATGTTGCTCTCCAGAGACCTGGAGATGAGACTCAGAATAGGGCATCTTTTCTCACATGGGTTGAGTGTCAGGCTGTAGCTCACTTCCTAGATTGGAATCAGAGGGGGATATGGGATGAGGACTCCTCTTTGGGGCTGAGGGGCCTGTAGTGCTCACCCTCCAGGGATGAAGGGGTCTGTGTGAAGGCCCTGGTCTGGGTCAGTTCACAGGACAACAGAAGGTGCTGGGAAGCCAGGAGGATGCCCGGGACGTGGAGGGTCATGGTCCTCCTTGCTAAACACCTCTGCTTTCCCATGTGGCTCTCTCTAAAAGAGAAGTTCTGCTGGGACCCACTGCCCTTTTGTGTCGCAGGCTTAGGGATGAGATTCTGTGGTCCAGGGGAGGCTTAAGGACTGGATGGCACCCATTGAGGAAGACTCACGACCGTGCAGGAAGATACCAGTGTGCTTCCGTTATAGGACCTAGGGTTGTGTGACCCTGCATCTCTTAATTTCCTATGAGGTGACCCATGGGGGGACAGATCTCCATTTAGGCCTCATATCCAGTGCTATCACTATGTCCCCTACACCTTTGCTGACAGCTGATTTAGAAGCACTTTATTCAGGGCACAACATAACTTTGGGGCAACTACATGGATCATTTCTCCTTTGAGGGCAGTGATTTTCCCTCAGCTGCAGAAGGGAAATGGCACTTGCCCAGTCTGCAGTAGGCATGAGGGGTGTCAGAGGGACTGGGGGGGGGCATTGTAAATATGAATGGGAGGTGTCACGTGTCTTAGTGTCAGACTGAGGTTTTGCTGGCCACTCTGCTGGGTGAGTCCTTCCTCCTACCAGCTTTTTGGTTAGAATCCAGATATCCATGTGTAGTCCTACAGAAAGAAATACTTCCAAGTAATGAGGGTATGGTACATAAAGCCTCCACTTGGAGGAGAAGAGATTGTGTGTGGCCTTGGTAGGAAGTGTGACCAAGTCAAGGATACCTATGATATTTAAAGGAGGCATTGATGATGTCTTCCTGGTTCACACCATGGGGTTGTTAAATCAAGACCAATAGCTACCCCACCCAACAGACACCTAGTGCCGAGAATCTGAAGAATGAAGGATAATTCCATGAGTCTGGGGTGGCTTTCCCAAAGTCTTATAGACCTGGGTTCCCACCCTAGCCCACCTTGGTGACAAAATCCTCTTGGAGCACAGCTCATCAATGTAGAGCAGGAGATTTGGTTCTTGGTACAAGTTGTCCCCTTTTAGATGTCACTCAATTTCATTCTCTTCCAAGTTTCCCATGGACTTCTCCATGGCCAAATGTGGGGCTTTCCTCATGGTGAAGTTGGGAGACCCCACCAGATGTTCATGATGTCCATATATATACCGTTATGGCTTCAAGTGACTCTAGTCAGGAACCTTGGTCTCTGGATACCAGCAGCATTAGACTTCTGGTGGGTGAGCCTAAGGGCCAGCCTTTCTGGAGGTGCAAACTAGGACAGAGGGTAAGAGGGTGGTGCATACAGGGTGGTTCCAGCTGTGCTCCAGCTATTTGGTGGAGGGAAGTGTTCAAGGGACATACTCTGGTCCAGGATGGCCCTGCACATTCTGACATCAGGACCCATGAGTGGAGACTCTGCACCAGTGGGACAGTGTGTCATGTGGGATGACATTTTGAGATACCAATATTTGATATAGGTGGGCCACACAGACTCATGTCCTAGGTAGATGGTGTGTTGACTCTTTGCCTAGCCAGGGGGAGAGAAGATAGCAACTTGGACTAGGCTATATCCACTTCATATCCAAGGGCAGCTGGAATCCCAAATGCTCGGGGGCTGTTCTTTTTTTAAGATGAGTGCCCTATCCTGAAAACAATGTTCACATGTGGGACAGTAGACTCCACTGTCACCTTTTTTTAATCATCAATTCCTCTGGGAATGCATTTAGCTCTATCTTGCTGGACAATCTCAAAGACTAGAGAATGTGGAAGTTAGATAGATAATCCCTCCTCTTTGGGATTAGAAGTGTCTGACACTGGAATCCATCATCAACTGAAGCTTTGGGTCCTGCATTTCCACAGTCTCAAACTCCACAAACCTGGCAGGTAAGCAAGGTATAGAATTATTAAAAACAAGGATTAGTCATTGGAAAATCCAAGCTGTAGCCTCATACCAATGAGGAGCTTGTCTCAGGGATGGGTAGCAGTGATTGGACATGGGCTGGTCCAGTCCTAGGAGGGATGAAATTCAAAAGCAGAAGCAGTTCTAAGCACACCCAACATCACTTAGCACCTGAACTGAACCATGTGGGTTTTAGTTAACCAGGCAATTCCTTTATGTATCCTCCCATCCCCTTATTCCAGGCTTCTCATGTCCCTGCCCCGAACCACACAGAAAAGCCAAGCATCAGCATCTGGTCAAAGATAAGTTTTATGTCAGAGAACACCATGAATCTTCTCTCTTTATGAATGGTGTGGTTAGGACTGTATACCATAGAAGAAGGACCAAGGGCACAAGACTCAGGAGAGGTCATAAGAAAGTAGAAGCTATGCTGAAAGTATTTTGGGTTGCTTCCAAAGAGGGCTGTATTTCATTTGTTTGAATGGCAAGAATTACATGGATTATGAGACCAGAGGTGTGTGTGCTCGGGCATCTGAGATACTGCCTTTCCCTGGTCATATTTTTCGAATCCCAAATCTCTTCTGGAACATCAGGGTATAATTGTGGCCTCTTTCGTGAGCAGGGGTGATCCATATGCTGTAAGAGGGTTTATTTCCCAGGTGGTTGGCCAACACCAAGCTAGTGAAACTTGTACCTGTGCACACCCCTCACTGCTGAAGTAGACCCCTGAGCTTGGCTGGTTACTTACCCACACCCTAACCTGAACCTCTAGGCAGTGGTGGAATAAGAACGTTGAGGCCAGAACTTCCAGGACTATTAAAGAGTGTCCAGCCTTCTAGGTAGAGGGAACAAATGCTTGGAGAGCAAGGTGTTCAGTGGTTTTCCCCGTGGTAGCAGATGCCCTTCCTGGCTGGGTATGGGTTACAATGCACACTAGGGCCAGCTGTGCAGCCCATGTTCCCTAGCACTTAGGCCTAGCCCCAAGTGTCTGACACACTATTCTGCCATTTCATACACCATCTGGTCAAAGTTGTATGGTGACATGATATTCTTGCAGACCCCTCCATATTAGAAGTTAGAATTTTAATATTTGGTGGGTGATGTGAGTTATGTGAATGTATCCCTAAAGTTATTTTGTAATGACCTGCAGCAAAAATTGTAAGATGTTAGCAGACAATGCCTCAGATGTTTGGCCAGCGTGCCACAGTCTGGCCAAGACCCCAGGAAACAGGAGACTCTGATCAGTGCGGCCAGTGCACAGAGATTAGGTTTTTAAACTGAGTTTCAATAAGGGTGCAGCTACCAAAGGGGGCCCACAAGGGCCCAGTTCCTCTGGTCACTTTCAGAAAGCACAGCTTTTCATTAATAGAGGGAGTGGGTCTTGGTGGTGTCAGTTGATGACTCCCTCGTGTGCTATGACTTCTTCCCCTAGAAGTCAGGGCCAGTCCTCTCATCAAGCCATCTATTGAGGAAGACCGTGGCCATGCTGGGGTTTTGTCCATCCTCACTGTCCAACATCATTCAGGGGAGGAGAAAGAAGCTGTCTAAACACATAATGTTTCCAGAATTACTTGTAGAAACCTGATTAATGGCACAGGGGCCTGAAGACTCCAAAGCAGTTCTGCATCCAAATGAGACAGGAGGGCTCAAAGTTGTCAAGAAATACTTGAGAAAACATTGTGTCCCTGTCTGTGAAAGCCATGGAACCTGTGTCCTATGAAGAACCATGGTGTTTGATTATACATGACAGACCACAAACTACATCACGTCTGATCCCTTTTGTGCATGTGAGAACTCACCCCAGCTCTTATCTCATCAGGAGCACTAAACTGTAGCCTCCTTGTAATTAAACCATTCTCCTTTGCAAACTTCTCGGTTTCATAAACGGGCAAACCATGTTGTGTAGCCTCGGTTTCTTTTTCTCATTGGTTTGTCTTAAAATAAAAAATGAAAAGGGGTGGGGATGTAGCTCAGTGTTTAAGCACCCCTGGGTTCAACCCTCAGGACCAAAAAAGAAAAAAAAAAAAAAAGGAAGGAGCACGCAGGACTCACAACGCCACGGGGGGAGGTGAATGAGCTCACACCCCTTGTCTCAGGGAGTGTGTCCTCATTTTGGTCCCATGAGCCACTGTGGGGCTGTACAAATTGCTGCTTGGTGTCCTGGACTTTCGAGTTTTCGAAGAACTGGTTGACACCCAGGGATCACATGACTGCCCGTGTCACCTTCCTCTCCAAATGTCTTCCTAGATGTTGGCCCCTAATTCTTCCTCCATTATCATGTCCCCAAGAATGACTCAGACAACCTTCCGGGTCACATTTCTAGTTGCCTTCATCAGGATGACTCCTGCAGACCGCCTGGTTACCAGAGTGAGAGTGTGGAGTCTTCAGTGAACTCTCAACATCGAGCGGCCTTTTCAGAGGCCTCAGGCCATGGACGGCCAAGGCCATTGCTGTGGGCCGCAGGTGAAGCAGGACCCGATGGCAGTGGCAGAGGAAGGCGGTCAGGACAGGCCACCGGGAAGCTGAGCTGCTTGAAGCATTTTAATTCTGAATGTTTTGATGTTTTAAATGAAGGCATGAGAACAAATATGAATTTCACTTCCTTTCATTCCCCTGCACACTTACAACCAACTGCAGAGACTGTTAGTGTTTTGACAGCAAATTAAAGGACACCAACAGCCTTAGTATTTCACAGTGATCCCTGGGTCGCTATGCAGCTTCAGCTTGCAGGGTCATTTTATGTCCTGCGCTGCCGTGCAAAGGGACTGTCCCGTCTTCTCATCCAGCAAGAACGAGGACAAAACAGTCTCAGCCACATACCAGGGACTTAAAAGTGACTGGAGAGGGACCAGGACTTTGGACGGGAACAGTGCTGTGTGGAGCTCATCAGGTAAGCACATAGCTTGTTTCAATTACCCGCAGACGGAGCCCACAGGCCACCTTAGAGAGGCCCCTCTCACTCTCAGGGCTTCTCTTTTGTGGCCCAAAAGGGTGAAAAACAGCCCCTGGCTCCTGGCCTGGGACTTCAAGTGAGCCTGCTGCACCACCCAGTCCCACAATCCTCTCCTCTGCAGGCAACAGTAGAGTCCAAAGGAGCCAAAGGTGGAGCCCCTGTCTTCCTTGGAAGGGTGACTGGGCCACCCCTGGGCCAGGGGGCTTGTCCTGCTGAAAGTCAGCCCAATAGTGAGATCCAGGGCTTGATCTCCTCCCCTAGTCAATCCCTACTTCACCAGTCCTGGTATGCTAGAACCCACCTCCAGGGAAACAAGACAAGAAACTATTCAAATGCTCCAGTGCGCTAAAGGACAGCAAGGGACTGAGCAAGGGGACAGGGGCACTGTGTCATTAGGCCATCTGTCTTTGCTAATTGGTTCTTACCAAAGTGAGGCACCCATCCTCCCACAGAGCCTGGGAGGCATGTGCTTTATTCTGGATAGTTGGACTTCAAAGGGCTGGCTTCCAGGTCTTTCAGAAAGACACTTCTGGGTTATAGAAAATTTACATCTCAAACAGGCAGATAAAGGATTTATAATTGTAAGTTTTCCAAAGTAAATGCTCTTAGAAAAATGGGCCTGGGGTCTCAGGGGCCTATAATCTGGTTTCAGCAGGTGCCAACAGTAAACTCTTTGAAAGTACTCTGAAATGTCACAGGAAGCACAGCAAGGGAGGCTGTGGCATCCAGGCCGTGGCCCTGAGCTCAGACCACATTAGAGTTAGCTTGTGTGTGTTGGGGGTTGGGGTGATGCATGGAAGAAGGGGCTTGTGGCAAGAGTTTGCTGTTCTTCACAGGCGTGTCCAGGGTTTCCTGCAAGACATGTGTCTGATGCTGACACAGGATTGTCCAAGGGCACAGGAGATCTGGACCTGTCAACAGTGAAGGTCAAGAACTTAAAGGTAGAGAAAATATTGTCTCAATCTGAATGAGGATTGCAAAAGCTAACGTTTAAGGAGATGAGTATCCCTAAGGCCTCAGAAAGAAATGTGCACATCTCCAGTTACAGTCTTCACAGTAAAGGAGTTGCTGAATAGTTCTTTGGAGTTACCCAAGATGATGGTGGAGAAAGGAATAATAAGAGGGAGAATTTTAATAAGAATAATTGGGAGGTATACTAGATTAATGTGAGAGAAAGAAATTTCTTTTTTCTTTTATTTTTTGTATTTATTTTTTAGTTGTAAAGATGGACAAAATACCTTTATTTATTTATTTTTATGTGGTGCTGAGGATCAATCCCAAGGCCTCGCACGTGCTAGGCAAGCGCTCTACCACTGAGCCACAACCCCAACCCAAGAGAAAGATATTTCAAAGATGCCCTCATGGGAAAAGGATGGCCAAAAATGGCAAGATCTGACAAGAATCACTGTTACAACATTAGATAGATTTTAACTAAGTTCAACATGAGTTTTTAGTGGATTTTCCACAATTACAAAATGTCATTTCTTTTATTTTTTTTTTTTTTTTTGCAGAATGACACCACTTTATTTTACTTTTTAAGGAAAAGCTAATTTTCTTCTTAAATATCCATTTATGAATTTTTCCTTCTGTCAGGTACTGGGTAGTGATGAGCAGTGGAATGTGAACTAAGAACACAGCAGGGTGGGCTCAGTGTATGGTCCGGATGTAGGACCTCAGGTTTCTCAGTGTACCTCAGAAGGGAGATTTCTTTAATGGCACAGGGGCACTAAGATGAAGTCTGCCCAGACATTTACTCCAGCATCCACAGTGACATAGGACTGACTTGTGGACAAAGCCCTCCTGAAAGGGATGGTCACCATGACAGTTCCTGAGAGGACAAACCAAGGTCAAAAACTCCCCACCCAATGTGGAGAAGGAGTTGAACATAGCAAGGTGAAGCCTGAAGAAGGTAGACCGCAGTTCCCAGGACAAACAGAACAGTAAGACACTTGGAAGTAGCATTAAGAATCCTGTGTCATTCTCCGCTCAGAGATGACCCACTGAATCCTGAGAGTGTTCTTTGTTTGAGCCTTACTTTATTTTCACTTATAATAAATTTCTCTTGGCTCAGCTTTTTGTGTTTGACTTTACATTTTCTTTCACTGGGACACAGAACTGATTCTTGGAGCTTCAGCTCCCCACTCTCCCATGACACATTTCCCTTCAAGTGAGTACCACCACATGCCAAAACCCCTAAGGACAGGGGGATGGCCAGGCCTGCTGCCTGCCCTTGCCATGCTGCCTGCCCACATTCAACTAGACTTACATCAGATGAACATCTCTTTCAATCATTTCTTTTACATCTGTTTTCCTGAATAAATTCAAGATAGTTAATGTGCCTGTGCACTTGCAGGTCTCAAGAAGTCTTCCTTTCATGTTATTTTAATGTTTTAGCTAATTTTATACTTGCTAAAGGATTTACATTTGCAACACTGAAGACTTCTTTGCTTTGTAACATCCTGTTGGAATGATGAAAAGCCAGGTCAACCTTTAAGGAAAAATTTTGATTGACATAATGCTTTTACAACTGACCACAATGCCAGAGATAAGAATTCAATAGAAAAATATTTTAAGAGTTGAAAGGAAATAAATGTTAATCCTTGAATTGTGGGTAGCCAAAATCTTTTCAAGATGAGGGCATAGAAGAAGATTTTATCAGAATATACATTTCAAAACTTTAGTGTCCTGTAGTAAATATTCCTAAAGGAAGGGGAAGGGGCTCTGTAGGAGGAGGGAAAAAGAGGGAAATGGAAATCATCTAATAGTATGTTATATGCACGTATGAAATTATGAAAATGAATTCCATTATTTTGTACAATAATGTTATGGTTTGGATATGAGGTGTCTCCCAAAATCTCCTGTAAATACAGGAATGTCCAGAGGTGAAATTATTGGATTGTGAAAGCTGTAACCTGATCATTCTATCCTGATTTGGATGGACTGATGAGATGGTAACTGTAGGCACATGGGACATGGCTGGAGGAGGTGGGTCACTGGGGATGTGCCCTGGAAAAGTACAAACCCCTCCAACTTTTCTCTTTGCTTCCTGATCTCACCTTGAACTGAGCAGCTCTCCTCCTCCACTGGGCCCTTCCCCCGCGGGCCCAGAGCAATGGAGTTGGCCATCTGTGGACTGAGACCTCCGAAACCATGAGCCCCACATAAGCTTTTCCTCCTCTAAGTTGTTCTTGTCAGGTATTTTGGTCACAGTGACCAAAAAAAAAAAAAACTATTTAAAACAATTAATATGCACTAATAATTAAAAAAAAGTTTTAAAGGAAAATAACCCATTGGACTAAGAACTGTCATGGTGGTCAAGGCAGAAGTGGAGGGGCCAGAGGGGGCAAAGGAGACAAACACCTCCCCTTTCCTTCCACCACCCGCCAGCCACCCTGTCCTGGAAAACACCACTCTAATCCCTGCCAGATTGGGATTTTGTTTTTTAATTCCACATACATGAAATCATGCAGTATTTTGGCTGTGTCTTGATTCTTTCACTCATCATAACATCCTCTGGGTTCATCCAAATTGTCCCAGATGAATAGATTTTTCTTCTTTTTATGGATGAATATTTCATTATCTATTGTATTTAATTTATCCATTGATCTGTCAGTGGACACTTAGACTGTTTCCACCTCTTGACTTTAAGGTACATGGGATGCAGATCTCTCTTCAAAACAGTGATTTTAGTTGCTTGGGATATACCCAGAAGTGAGATTGTTAGATCATATCATAGTTCCACCTTTAATTTTTGAGGAACCTCCATACTGCTTTCCTCAACAGGTGCACCAATACCTTCCCACCAACTATGTACAAGATTTCTCTTTTCCCAACATCTTGTTATCTTCTACTTTAACAATTTGTTATCTTCTACTTTTTAATAATACCCATCCTAACAGGTGTGAGTTGGTATTTCATTGTGGTTTTGATTTATATTTCCTGGATGACTGGTGTTTTTGTCACCTTTTTTCACCACTGTGACTAAAAGACCTGACGAGAACAATATAGTGGAGAATAAGTTTATTTGGAGATCATGATTTCAGAGGTCTCGGTTCATAGATAGCCAACTCCATAGCTCTGGGCCCAAGATGAGACAGAAGAGCCAGGGGAGAGGAGAGCAGCTCAGGACATGAGAACAAGGAAGTAGAGAAAGAACTTCACTTGCCAGGTACAAAATCCAAACCCCGAATGCATGGCCCCCTTCCCCATTACCTACCTCCCCCAGTTACACCCTACCTGCCTACAGATACCACCCAGTTAATTCATTCAAGTAGATTAATGCACTGATTAGATTAGAGTTCTCATTACCCAATTATTTCACCTCTGAACTTTCTTGCATTGTCTTACATGTGAGCTTCTGAGGAACACCTCATATTTAAACCAAATCAACTGAAGATGTTGAGCATCTTTCTATATACCTGTTGACCATCTCTGTCTTCTTAGAAAAATGTCTATTCAGATCCTTTGGAGTTGGATGAGTTCCTGGTATATTTTAACTATAAACCCCTTAATGGATATAGGGTTTGCAAATAGTTTTCCCACTCCATATGTTGCCTTTTATTTTATTTATTGTCTCCTTTTATTTACAGAAACCCTTAGTTTAATATGACCCCACTTACTTTTGTTATAGTTGCCTGTATCTTCAATGTAAAAAAAAAAAAAAATTAGCCAACACTAACGTCTAAGTAGCTTTCCCATTTTCTCCTGGGAATTCTGTGGTCTCAGGTCTTGCATTTAAGTGTTCTGTCCATTTGGAGTTGATTTTTGTGATGGGATGAGATAAGAGTCCACTTTCCTTGTGTTGCATATGGGTATCCGGTTTTTCAGTATTGCTGAAGGAACTAGCCCTGTAGTATGCTTGTTGAAGACTAGATGAGCATATATGTGAATTTCTTTCTGGGCTCTCTGTTCTGCTCCATTGGTTGTCTGTTTTTTCTTAAATTTATATATATATATATATTAGTTGTAGTTGGACGTAGTACCTTTATTTTTATTTATTATTTATTTTTATGTGGTGCTGAGGATTGAACCCAGGGCCTTGCATGTGCTAGGCATGTGCTCTACCGCTGAGCCACAACCCCAGCCCCAATTTGGTTTTATGCCATAATATAATTTGAGCTTGGGTAGTATATACCTCTAGATTTGTTCTTTTTCCTCAAGATTCCTTTTGCTATTTGGGGTATTTTGTACTTCCTAGCTATTAATTCAATACCTTAGCCATTGTGAATAGTGATACAATAGATATGGGCATGCAGGTATTTGGTACGCTGGTTTCATTTCCAATGAATATAAACCCAAAAGGGGGGTAGATTAATCATATAGATTTATTCTTAATATTTTTATTCTAATTTTGCCGCAGTCTGGCTGGGCACAAAATCACGAGCCACTCAAGCAGGAACAAACTTTATTTTTGAAACTGCCGCCAATGTCCCCTACGCTCCCGGGAAGATTGCTGACGGACACACGTGGCATTCTCCGGATCCCCGCAGGAAGTTCCTCCTCCGGAATTCCCTCCTACCGCACTTCCCCAACCAATGGGAACTCTCCAGGAGTCCCGTAGCAGGCTGAGGTGGACAGCAGGAGTCCAATATCCATATGAATGCAAATCTTAACATAATTATGTCAATCTCAATGGCTTGCTGGCATCACCTTTCAACCAAAAATGCCATGCATCATATTACTTGGCTGTGGCTCTTAGCATCTCCCCCCTTCTGTTTAATTAAGCAACAAGCAATGTGGCTAGGGACCGTGCCTGTTAGGTTTGTCCAATTCAACATATGGTTCTTACCCGTCATGGGATGAACTGACCTCTAGGCGTCAGCCTCCTGTCTTAGGTTGATACCACTGCAATTGGATCAAACAAATTATGTATGACAGCAGAATGCATAATTCACATTACACATATAGAGCACACTTTTTCATATCTGATTGTTTAAAAAGTATATCCACACCATTCCTGTCTTCGTACATGTATTTAGGGTAATGATGTCCATTTCATTCCACAGTATTCTCTACCCCTTTGCCCCCTCCTTTCCCTCTCACCCCTTTGCCCTATCTAGAGTTTATCTAATCCACCCAGGCCCCCCTCAACTCCATTATGAATCAGCCTCCTTATACCAGAGAAAACATTCGGCATTTGATTTGGGGGGATTGACTTACTTCACTTAACATTATATTCTCCAGCTCCATCCATTTACCTGCAAATGCCATGATTTCATTCTCCAGAATATAAAAATCCAGAAATATAAAAGCTACACACTTACAAAAATGTCATTCAAAGTTGTAGCTACTTATAATTCTTCCATATTTAATGAATTTGGAATCGTTGTTTTAATTTTATGTCATTAGGTCTCTGATGGGAAATCATACAAACATTTTAAAAGTTCGCATTCAGGGCTAGGGTTGTGGCTCAGAGGGAGAGTGCTCGCCTAGCATGCATGAGGCGCTGGGTTCGATCCTCAGCACCACATAAAATGTAAAAAAAAAAAATAAAGATATTGTGTCCACCTAAAACTTGAGAAAAAATATTTTTTAAAAAATAAAAGTTCACATTCAAAGTTCACAAAATTAAATGAGTGTAAAATAAATTTAAGTTCTGTTCCTGCTCCAATATAGGACCAAAACCACTGGATAGGAAAGCTGGAGTCAAGAACCAACTGGACCCTGAGAGTCAAAGTCCCTGGGAGAGAGCCAACAGGACAGGGTCAGTCTCAGACTTTTAATGTCTGTCAAATGGACAAGCCACCAGCCAAGATCTCCAGTGTGGGAAAGAACTAGGGCAGGAAAGAGGGGATGGGAAGGCGGGGCTGGGGCGGGGCTGGGGCAGGACCGGGTGGGGCGGGGCCAGCCTAGCCTCTCCTGCCACCTCCCCCACCCCAGCCCTTTGTGATGAGCAGGCTGGGCTCTATGACGTGGGCATGGGCGTTGCTCCGGCCACCAAAGGGAGTTCTCTGGCCTGAGGTCAACTAATGGAGGCTGATGAAGGACACGATGGAGAACGCGCTCTTGCTTCTGAAAAGGGTTAGCACCACATGGCTGAGCCCCGGCCATTCCACCTGGGTGGTGGACATGCTCTTGGCCTTTGTGTGTGGCCTGGGGCTCTTCCTCCTCCTGCTGCCCTGCCTGCAGGGTGAGCCCGAGGCACCACCAGCCGATAGGAAGAGCAGCAGAAAGGTGAGCCCCGTTGCCCCTTCTCCTGGGTTCCGATTTCCACGTTTCCCAATCTAATGGCGCCGGTGTCCACTGGGAAACCTCGGGAGACACAGCCTCATCTGGGGCAGGCGGGGCCGGCAGGCCGAGAGTGGGCACCACAGCACCACCTGAGGCTCCAGGCCCATGGGTGGAGAGCTGGGGGCCAGGTGAGCTCGAACACTGGGACTCAGAGGCCGAGGTGCTGGAGACCTCTGAGCTGTGGTCCATCCAGCCAGGGCCTCCCATCACCAGGAGTCACCTCTGGCGTCAGGGAACAGAGCCCTGCCTGGCAGGTAGATGAGCTGCTTCCTGAGCACAGAACCCAGGACTGATGGGGTTGACCCAGAAAATCTCTCTCTGTTTTTGAAAGGAGAATAACAATATCATATCTACTTTAAAAATGGGTAAAAGGAAAGAAAAAACCAGATTCCACTGATTCACTGTAGAGTACCATAAAATTCATGGTCACTGTCTGCAGCTTGTCTAGAGGGAGGAGAGGGAAGATTGGGCCTCAGCCCTGTTTTCTGGGGTTTTGTTTTTACCTTGTCTCTCAGGGTGGCCTGCAGAGGAGGGGCAGGAGCAGGAGCAAGAAGAAGAATGCGGCTCTAGCAGGTGAGCGCCTCCTCTCAATCCTGATGGAGCGGGGACAGTTCCACTGCTTCGAAGAGACCAGTTGCAGAGCCCTGAGAAGGAGGCTGCTGGGAAGGAACCCAGAATCGGAAAGGGCTCAGGTTCCATGCTCCAAAGGAAGCTGTGCTGCAGCAGGGGTGGGTGCGGCCCAGCAGCAGGCAGGTGGATGGCAGCAGAGCAGTAGGGCTGGATTGGAAGTGGGACCTTCAAGTCCAAGTGAAGACAGGCTGTTACTTGCCTACAGTTGATTCTTTTTTTGAGATGACCCCATCCTTTCTCCCACATGATGTATGTACATGCGCTTTGTAAATGACAAAGACTTGCCCAGGCGAGTACCTTGCAGCCAAGGGTCATATGACCTTGGACACTGATGCTTGCTGCTCTAGAGTCTAATCTCCTGTGATCCCTTCTGAAGGAACATTCTGTTCAGCATCCTTTAAAATCCCCATGGCCTTCACACTATACCCTGTCTCCTCATTTCCAGCGTGTGGAGACTGCCTGGATTACCTGAAGGAGACCTGGAACCTGATTTCTCTTCTGCAAAGGTACAAAACTTTCCCTTTCTCTCCAATATCCTTCTTCCCAAGGCCTATCATGGGACGCCAGGGCCTCAGAGCTGACCCAGGGGTGGGGGGGGAGAACATGGAGATGGGGGCACTGAAACCCTGGGGCCAGGAGTGGCAGAACTGTGAAGTCAGGGGATGGGTACGGAAGGACCAGGCCTGCTGATACCCACCCTCCTGCTGGCCCCTCCTCTGGCTGCAGCCATGTCCTCTATTTCTGCAGCGTCCTGGGGACGGTCCCTGCCAACGACAGCTCCTACCAGCCCTTAGACCAAGACCCCCCTGACAAGGAGTACAAAAGAACAGCTGGCGGGCCTCCCCGGCCACACTGGGAGCACGTGGACAGCACTGCGCTGGCTCCTCTGACCAAGCACCTCCTGCCTCTGGCCTCCTCTCCATCCTCAGGTCCAGCAGCCTCCTCAGTTCTGGCCTGCTTACCCCCTTCCCTCACTGCCTCTCAGTCACCAGGGCCCTTGCTTCCCCTACGATCCCTGTCACCCCAGCCACTGGCATTTCCCCTTCCCCCACCATGTCCACCTGGGGCCTGCACAGTACCTCCAGCACCCTGCTCTACCCCACCACTGCCAGGCCCTGCTCTGACTCTTTCTCAGAGTGACTCAATGGCCCTTCCACTGGATGCCATCACACGGAGCTCGTCCCCACCCAAGCACATGCTGGCTTCTCCCATCCCAGACATCTCCAGCCTTAGCCACACAAGTTCTGCCATCCCAGCCCTTCCTTGGTGGCAGCTGGCTGCCAGAGCCTTGTGCCTCACCACCTCATCAGACAGCGAGTCCCAGAAGGGGCCTCTCTCCCACCAGCCACCAAGGGCCGTCTCCTTGGGAGTCTCCACCAGCAGGCAGATGGAGGCTGGTAACCCCTCTCTGCACAGCTCTGATGACCAGAACATCCTGGGGATAAAGGTCACAAGGAAAGTTGAGGTCAAGATTTGGAAGGAAAAAGAAAAAGATGGAACATTTCTAGAACAAATGAGCCCAGGATACAATCTCAGTTCTTTGAGGAATATGCTGAATTCCCTGGGTGCCGAGCAGGACCTCACAGTCCCACAACCCTTCTGGGAAATAAAGGACAAAGTGAAACAGCTGCTGGGGCCTCAGCAGCTCTCCTATTCCAAGGTCCTGGGGGACCATTTGCAGAAGTACAACCAGCTCTTCTGGGGTCTCCCCTCTCTGCACAGCGAATCCCTGGTGGCTGCTGCCTGGATCTCCCAGGGCGCTTCTGCTCTGCAGCCCACCTGCTTCTTGTTCAACAGAACCTCCAGTGTGTGCTCAGTTCAAGTGCAGGATAAAATGTCCCCCCTGCTTTCCCAGCCCCAGTCCCCACCCTTGATTCTATCCATGTCCCAATTCCAGCCTCAAACTCTGGGTCAGTTCCAGACCCAGGTCCACCTCCCATCCTCTTTCCAAGCCCTGCTACCCTCTTCTCCACCTCACATTATGGACTGTGCAGCATCTGGCCCTACATCCCAGAATAAGCCACAGTCTCTCTTCCCAACTGAATTTCAACACACACAAATGCCCTGGATTGGGAAACAACTGGGATGTGGGTGGGCTTTGCCCTCAGAGGTCCAAAGACCTCAGGAAGTCTACAACATCCTCCCGCCCCACCTCTCCCAAGACAACTGCCCGGACTCCATCCTTCCCGAGAATCTCCCAGTCAGTTCTGAGCTTCGGGAGCAACTGGAGCAACACATTCAAAGGTGGCTCATGCAATCCAGGTGGGACCAGATGCAAAAGTCTCTAGAACTAATGCAACTTCGGGAAGAACTAGCAGGGACATCTCAAGAAGTACCAGGGACATGTCGGGCCAAGGACAAGCCCTGCCCCCCCCAGGCCTCCCTGTCTATAGGTGACAGCAGCAGGGATACACAGAAGGTGAGGTTCCAGCTAGAGAAGGACACAGGCAAGCATCTGGGGCATATTCTAGGGAAGGTCCCGAAAGATCCATCCAAGGACTTGGAGGTCCTCCCAGGGAAGGTTCAGCAGGCACACACTCTGGATTCAGTAAGTAACCTGTCGAAGCTGTTGAAGAGACGCTCAGATAATGACTTCTCAAGACCCGTGGACCAGAACCAACTAGGAAGCACGCTGAAAGTCCACTTGTGCCTGAAGTCGGGGCAGATCCAAGAGGGCCTGGTCCCCTGGAATGTGTACCAGTCCTGGCTCTCTATCAAGAGCACTTCGTCCACGTCTGCCACCCACCTGGAAAGCGGATCCCTGGCACTCTCCGAGAGCTGGGACACCTGCACGAGCACGTGCGCGAAGCTGCCCTTTCTCGATGCGACCACTCAGCAGACCCTGGAAGACCATATTATAAAGCTGTGGGTGAAGCACAGGTGGGGCCTACCCCTCAAGGTCCTCAAGCCCCTAAATCTCTTGAAGATGACATCGGCTCCACCATGCATGACCCTTCCAGAATTTGACGGCCCCTCCTCCTCCTCCCAGGTATCTGGGGCCAGCTCAAAACCTGAGGTTGCCAAGATCTTGGGGAAACCACCTCAGGCATGTCCGAGAGGGCAGGCGCTAACTGATGAGTCTGTTCCCACACTGGGCCAGGCATATCTGAGAGGGAAGGTGCAAATTAAGGAGCCTGTTCCCACACTGGGCCAGGCATATCCGAGAGAGAAGGTGCTAACTGACGAGTCTGTTCCCGCACTGGGCCAGGCATATCCGAGAGGGAAGGTGCAAATTAAGGAGCCTGTTACCACACTGGGCCAAGCATATCCAAGAGGGAAGGCACTAACTAACAAGTCTGTCCCCGCACTGGGCCAGGCATATCAGAGAGAGAAGGTGCTAACTGACGAGTCTGTCCCCACACTGGGCCGGGCATATCCGAGAGGGAAGGTGCTAACTGATGAGTCTGTCCCCACACTAGATCAGACATATCCCGCACTGGGCCAGGCATATCCGAGAGGGCAGGCACTAACTGAAGAGTGTCTTCCTGCACTGGGTCAGATGTGTCCGAGAGGAAAGGCGCTAACTAAGGAGTCTGTCCCCACACTGGGTCCGGTGTGTCCGAGAGGGCAAGCGCTAACTGACGAGTCTGTCCCCACACTGACGAGTCTTCTCCTCATCTCCTCACTTGCGGGTAAGGAAAGCGAGCGGGCCCTGACAGGGGTCCCACCCACTCATGACCACAGGCTTCCAGAGGCCCCTCCAGCTCTACAGGAGAGCAGGCCGCCTCCTAAGACCCTCACACACAACCTCCTGGACAGAACCCTGCAGAGCAGGACTGTCCAGGGGACGGGGAAAAGCAGCGTCAAAGCCCCTGTACTGCCCAGAATGTCCCCTGCCCAGTATTTAGGGGAGCCCTGCCTTCAGGCAGAGGATGCTGGCGAGTTTCAGCAGACAGCGGAGATGAGTTTAGTGAGCCAGCCCCCAGTCTGCGCCCCTGAGGTATGCCTTCCAGACTGTTCCACCAACACGGTCCCAGCGTCAGACAGTTTGGCTTCTCCAGAATGTTGGCCTCCTCTCCAGAGCAAGCCTTTTAGGAAGTTGCCAGCACCAACACTAGTTAATGTCTTGGCAGCCAGAAGGAGCAGCCTGGTGCCACCGAAGCCCAGGATTCTCAGACACCAGCAGAAGCCCCACAGCAAGCTGTATGCTCCTGCTTACAAGGGCGAGGACAGGAGGTGGCCCAGCTCAGGGAATCAGAAAGAAATGGAAGAACTGGGGACCTCCAAGCTCACCCAGGTCAGGGGAACAGAAGAAACGAAACAGGATCCTTCTTCGGATGGCTTCTTCCCAAGAACCTGGAGGCGCTTTCTTCAGTGGCTTTTCCCCGAGAAAAAGAAAATCCAAGAGCAGGAAGAATCCCTGAAAAGATGCAGGCCTCCCTTAGCCTCTGCCCAGAGTCCACAATCTATCAAAGCCACAGCAAGTGACAACAGCAACATCACAGAAGCCCAGGAGCTCATGACAACCGTAGGAGAGATGCTTGAGAAGAAAATGGCTCTCCACCATAAATGCTGTGCCTCCAAGTTAAAGCAGCTCAGAGAGGAGCACAGCCCAGCCTCTCAGTTTCCCTGCTACCACAGGCCTCCCATCTGCCCACAGCAAAGGGGGATGTCTGCTTTTGCAGTTTCCCCCAAGAGCCATAGCTACCCCATCAGGCAAAGGCCAGACAGAAGCCAACAGTCACTGAAGCATGTCCAATTCAATAGCCAGCAGTGGGCCCCAAGGCATCCCCACCCCTGGCTTTCCAAAAAGGCTGGGTCCCCAGTCAGTCCCTCCCAGCATGGGCCAGCAATGCCAGGGCCCTCAGGCCACCCTCACCCCTGCCCTAGGCACCGTCCTCGTCAGGGAGGTGTCTTGTCTGCTCAACCAGCAAATTGTTCTCCAGTCTCTTCTGGTAGGAAAACACGGCCCTGAGAAAGAAATTTAGTCCATGCAGAGAAATATTATTTTTTCATGTTAGTACATCCAAGATATTTATGTTACCTAATATACATGATTTTTTTCTCATAAAGAGTAAAGATTCCGTCTGTTCGGGGCTTGGAGGATTTGGCTTCTAGAAGGAATGGGCCTCAGCAGGAAGTTGACAGTGGTGTTGCAAGCCCACCCTGTCCCCAAATCCTCCAGGGAACTTACGTTTCCATAACACCGTCAAACCCAGACCAGGAGGACTGATGAAGATCCCACCTCGGGGTCTGGCCCTGCTTCTTCTCTACCTTAAACTTCAGGCAGCTGCAGGGACCAGGGGTACAGAGGCCTCTTAGGGCCCACCCCCAGAGTCCTCCAACAGATTTCCCCTACCCACAGAGACCTCCTCCTTCTCGCAATCCTAGAAAAGAAGTAACATTGGGAGCCAAGAGGCCCACCCTGGCCCCACCCCAGGGGCCCACCTGCTTTAGAACCCTGCCCCCAGACCTGGAGGAGCCACCTTCTCTGCCACGCGACCAGCGCTGGCTTCATGAAAGAAGGTTCAATTCATGAGTAAATGCTAGAGAGTTTTAAATTAAATAGACAAGACTCTTATTACCTTTAATACCAGCTCTAGGATGGCTTCCCCTAGCTCCCGCCTCCAGCCATCTAATGTGGTGGTGAGGTTTACAGAAGAGACTAGTGAGAACACGCCAGGGAGTGGACTTTTATTGGAGAACAAAAAATTCAAGGGAAAATCCCATCCAATGAAGGTTGGGGGGGGGGGCAGCATCCCAAGGTCAAGGGCGATGATTGGGTCTTCGGGGCAGTGGCCAGGCACGCCTCTGCACGGACGAGCCCTCGGACCTGGAAAAGGGTGAGGAATAGCTCTGACACAGCTGTGTCTAAGCGCCTCTCACCCAGCCAGGGAGGTAACTCAGATCACATGCGAGGATGGCCTCCCACAACCTTCAGCTATGACACAGGGGAAGCCAAGCAAACCAGGGAGGATTCATTTCTTAACGACATGTTTGACAAGCTTGCAAATATTCACTCACTTGTTGAACCCTAGAAAGGACAGGTGAAAAACCAGAGCCAGAGAACTGAGAAGTGACCAGCAGTCTGGTGACTTTTGCATGCATAGGTGTCCCCAGGTCTGCTCCCAGGAGAAAGTGGGCACTTAGAAGGGATGACAGGTTGGCCTGGAGTCATGAAGCAAGCATTGCCTGGCTCCCAGCCCCTAATGCCCCAGAGATCAGCAGGGAACGAGCAATCAGACAAGATTTGTGCATACAAGGGGCTGGAATTGACCTGTCCCAATGCCCAGGGCTGTGGCCTCTTCCCTGCCCTCACTCTGCTTCTAGCACCTGTCCACATGGAGAAGCAGAGGCCCCAAGGAGAAGGGAGAGGAGCAGCCACTTCCCTAGGTAACACCTTCTGTGTGTGCCGTGCTGGGCGCAGCTCCGGGGGCTCAAGGGGTGGTGGAGGATCCTGCACAAGGGGCCACTGCCAAAGAGCCCTGCCTTCCCCACACGTGGGACTGGACTGACACCTGGGTGGAGGGGGAGAAGGCACAGATCCCTGGGATTGGCTGCTGGTGCCACAGGTTTCTCTGGGCCCAGGTGACCAAGTCAGCCTCCAGAGGGAGCCCAGCAGGGGAGTGGAGCCAAGACTGATTAGGGGGCCTTGCCCTGGAGCAGAGCAGCCCCTGATCCCTTGGGAGCTGAGGACAGGGTGGCACAGAGCTGGGACCCTGCCCTGAGGGCCATGCTGGCTGCTGCTGGGCTCCCTCAGGACAGCAAGAAGCACGTTCTGGAATGTGGAGAACCCGGACAACCCCCATTGCTGCTTGCTGCCAGGGGAGGTGCCACGGACTGGCTGAGCCAAGGACCAGCCAGCAGACAGGAAGGAGCAAGGGCCCCTGTCCTGCTGCTCAGTCGTCCCCAGGCGGTGAGGCCTACAGGGAGAAGAGCAGAGACCTCCTCAGGACCTCCTGAGCAATCTCACCAGGGACAGTGCACAGAGACCTCTCACTCCACCAGTGCTGTGGGCCCCCAATCAAGCTGTGGCCCCCAGAGACCTCCTGTGCAGATCTCCCAAAGAGCCCTCCAGAGACCCCCGGGGACTACAGGATGGGCCTCTCACCCCACACAGAACCGCAGAGACTCCCCAGATTCCAGGCCTCCTGCTGTCCTCACAGAGAGACATCCCCAGAGACCTCACACTTACACCTCCACAGAGACCCTGCATAGAGACCCCACAGGGCCCTCAGCAGGGACACACAGAGACTTCCCATAGAAACCTCCCCTCCCTACACAGACCTCTCATAGACCCCTCTAGTTGTTCTTCAGTCCTTGCATAGAACCCTCACATGCAGAAAAACCTCAAACATTTCCCACAGAGGTGGCAGAGGGCCTCCCACTGGGTCCTCCCAAAATACACACTCATCGACTTTCCCACGGAGACCTGGCACTGCTGCAGAGACCAAGCACAAGAACTTGGTCAGAGACCCCACAGTGACAACACACAGAGCTCCCTGCCCCCAAGAGACCTCGCACAGAGACCACAGTGCCCCATGGGATCCCTGCACAGAGACCTCCCCCAGGCCCGCACACAAACACCCACTGGAGAATCTCAAGGCCTTCCCACAGAGACCTCCACTGCTGCCCAGAATCCTACATAGGGACCCCTGCTGCCTCAGAGACCTCACACATAAACCTTCCCAGAGAGTTATGGAGACCTCACAGGAAGTCAGAGACCTGTGGAGACTTCCCAGAGCCCTCCCTGGTGCTCACCAGAAATCTGGCTCGGAGACCTCGTGTGTCCTCGGCAGGAGCCTGAGCAGCCACCCCCACCAAGTCCTCCTTAGAGGAGATGAAACCACTTAGCAAACTGGCAGCTGTGTCCCCAAGAACACCAGCCACACAGCCACTGCCAGCACTGTGCCAAACAAGTCTCTGCCTGGGGAAAGGCACACAGTGGGTTTTCTGTTCATTGTAATGTCATTGCCTTTGAAGAAAAGAATCATAGATTCTGCAGTTAGTCCTACAAAATTCATTCTTTCACAGGTTTTCATTAGTTTGAATTCAACTCCACATTTTAGAGAATCACTAATTACAAGCAAGAGTGAAATACTGTCCCCCTCCAATGAAAGAAGATGTCTTATTGATCCAGTTTGTTATCAACCAGCCAAATTGTATCAGTGTTGCATTTTGGTTTTTGTTTCAGGGGACAAGCTCTGGACTTGAGATGGTTTACTTCTTCACTTTGCAAACACAGGGAAGACCTGCAGGGAATGGACTCTAGATACAAAAGAAAGGGCAAACAGGAAACTGCACACTGGCCCCCAGGATACTGTGCAGCCAGCACATTTCTTTGCACATAGCAGCTTGCAACTGGTTTGTGGGGTGGGCTTTATTTACCGCAAGCTCATAATCACTCAACGATATCTCGCAAATAGATCAAATCTGCACCAACATTCATATCCTATCACATGGCAAAATCATCCTTCTTAGTATTGATGTGATTTTATTCCTTAAAATGTAGTTATACTCCCCAGTGACATTACCACACATTTCTAGGATATGAAAGAGTCCCAAAGTTGAGCCAACACAGGCTAAACAGATGAGCTATTTAGAAGGATTCACTTTTAAAATAATTGTATTAAATGCAGACTTTCTAAGATAGGCAACAAGGGTTTATTTTATGCACTTCAGGACTAAAAATGGCCCATCAAATCTTACAAAATTCATCACTTACATACACAAATGGCCTAATAAAGTTACTATGGAAGGGGTAAGTTAGCATCTGAACTGAAGAAAGTGTACATTTAATCAAATTTATGCCAGGCACAGTCGACGTGCCTGTAATCCCACCTATCAAACAATCACAAAGGTCTGCTTTGGAGGCTCAGTGAGAGGCTGTCCACGAAATTTCTTTTAAAATAATTAAAAGTGCTGGGGGTGTAGCTCAGTGATGGAGCAACCCTGGGTTCCATACCCTATACTGCAAACAAACCAACCCCTAATTCCTATAATAATAAAGTCCTCACTTATTGTATACCGGGCTCCTCCTGAAGGGTGCACTTTGGTGACACTACATATTTCTCAGTGCTCATGAGGGCACTGTTTTCTTGCCTCGAGAAATATTTCTCATGACAACTGTTAAAGATGTACCCTCGGGACCACAGTGTCCAGTCCTTTCTGAGAGAGGTACACAGGGCCAATACCTGTGCTCTGCTAACCTGTTTGTTTCAGCAAGAAATCCCCTTTTTATGTTTTCTGCATTTTAAGTTTCCTAAGAAATTTTTCGCTTTGTTCCCTTATGGTGTTATTTGATCTTAAAAGATGAAATATTACCCCGGATGTCCTAAAATGTGCCAAAAGGTCACCTGTGCAAATAAGGTGAGTGGGGAGAACCAAATGAAATCAACTAGGGGAAATTCCATACATGAAGCTATCCTTTCCAAGTTGACTATTTTAACAGTGTTGAGATCAGTGATTTTGATCAGTCTTAGGGATTTAAGTTGCTCAGGGTGGCTGGGGAAGTCTGGGAACAGGGAAAACGTCCATAATAAATGGCATGTTGAATGTGTTGCTCTTAACTGGTAATTCACTGTTTAATAATCTGTGAAAATTGCAAGGAACAACGCACATTAATGCAAATGCCATCACTCACTGTACAGTCATCTGTCACACTTGGCCTCAGGTGGTTTGTGCCTAATTTTTACAGAATAAACTTGAATCGTTAACCCCCAAAGAAATAATCAAGGGAGTTCAATCCATTAAAAAGATTGTCTAGCTGGGCACCATGGCACATGCCTGTAATACTAGTGACTTGGGAGGCTGAGGCAGGAGGATCAAGAGTTCAAAGCCAGCCTCAGCAAAAGTGAGGTGCTAAGGAACTCAGTGAGACCCTATCTCTGAATAAAATACAAAATAAGGCTGGGGATATGGCTCAGTGGTTGAGTGCCCCTGAGTTTAATCCTCACTAACCCCCCCACAAAAAAAAGCCTAGTGTCAATGTGTTCACACTACCACCATATATACATTATTTTTTATTAGGGCATTATCGTAAGTGGTTGGGCTCATTTTTACAAAATCCTACATGCATGGAATCTAATCCCCATTCCTCCCCATTTCCTCCCCTCCTTGCTCCCCCTATTCTCCTGCCTCTATGATCTTCCGTTTATTATAACCTTTTTTAAAATTACTTATTTTTTTAGTTATACATGACAGTAGAATGTCTTTTGACATGTTATACATACATGGAGTATAACTTCCCATTCTTGAAGTTGCACATGACATGAAGTTACACTGATCATGTATTCATATATGAACACATTTCACTGTACTGTCTTTCCCATTCCCAGCCGCCCTCCCTTCCCTTCATTCCCCTTTGTCCAATCTTCCCTCCCTCTCCTCACTGTGAGTCAGCATCCACATATCAGAAATAACATTCTGCCTTGCTTTGGGGGCTTGGTCTTAGCATGACAGTCTCCAGTTCCATATGAGCTTCCTTATGCTTGTTTATTTTTGATTGGCATTTTCTTTTTTTAATATTTATTTTTTAGGTGTAGATGGACCCAACACAATGCCTTTATTTTTATGTGGTGCTGAGGATGGAACCCGGGTCCCGCCTGCACTAGGCAAGCGCTCTACCGCTGCACCACAGTCCCAGCCCTTGATTGGTATTTTCTACATATACATAAAGGTAAAATTCCCTGTGGTACAGTTGTGTATGCATATAACGTGATTCTGTTAAATTCTTTCTATAGTTCTGCCCTTTTCTGTCCCTCCTCTGTGGCTCTCATTCTTTCTCCTCCTCCACTGATCTTACCTCTATATTTATGATATCAGATGCCTCCACCACCACCTTCTTTCCCTTGTTTTTCTCTAGCTTCCACATTTGAGAGCGAACATTTGACCTTTGATTTTCTGATTCTGGCTGATTTCACTTAGTATGATGCTCTTTCTATCCATTTACCAGCAAATGCCATAATTTCATTCTTCTCTATGACTGAGTCAAACTCCATGCATATTCATACTTTTTTCATCCATTCACTTACTGATGGGCATCTGGGCTGATTCTATAATTTAGCTTTTGTGAACTGTGTATAAACATTGAAGTGTCTGAATCACTATAGTAGGCTGATTTTACTTCTTTTGGATAAATACCAAGGAGTGAGATAGCTGGATCATATGGTGGTTCCCTTCCTAATCTTTGGGGAATCAATGTACTGCTTTCCAGAGTGATTGTAATAATTTACAGTCCAACCAACAATGTATTGGCTTACCTTTTACCCCACATCCTCTCCAGCATGCATTATGATTTGTGTTCTTGATAACTGCCACTCTGACTGGAGCGAGATGACATCTCAGTGTAGTTTTCATTTGTATTTGTCTGATTGCTAGAGATGTGGAACATGCTTTCATGCATTTGTTGGTCATTTGTATTTCTTTTGAGAAATGTCTTTTTAGTTATTTTGTCCATTTATCGATTGGATTGTTTGGGAGTTTTTTGGTGTTAAGTTTTTTGAGTTCTTTATATATCTTGGATATTAATCCCCTGTCAGAGGAGTGGCTGGCAAAGATCTGTCCCCATTCCATAGGCTCTCTCTTCACACTCTTGAAATTTACTTTGTTATGGAGAAGCTTTTTAATTTGATGCCACTCCACGTATTGATTCTTGATTCTATTTCTTGAGCTTTTGGGGTCCTAGTAAGGAAGTCAGTATCTATGAGATGAAGTATTGACCCTATGTTTTCTTCTCTCAGTCACAAGTCTTCTAGTCTAATTCCTAAGTCTTCGATGCATTTGTACAGGGTGAGAGAGAGGATCTAACTTCCTTCTTCTAAATATGAATATTCCGTTTTCCTAGTACCATTTGTACCAACAACATATATGTTTGGCACCTTTGTCAAGAATCATATGGCTGTGAGTTTGTCTCCGTGTCTTCCATTCTATTCCATTAGTCTTCATGTCTATCTTGATGTTAATGTCATACTGTTTTTGTTACGATAGTTCTGTAGGATAATTTGAGAACAGGTGTTGTGATGCTTCTAGTTTCACTCTTTTTGCTCAGGATTCTGTTGTCTCTTCTGGATCTTTTACTCTTCCAAAAAGAATTTTAGGACTGTTTTTCTGTTTCTGTGAATGATGTCATTGGTATCTTTATGTGGATTGCATTGATTCTGTATATTGCTTTGGTAGTATAGCAATTTTTACAATATTGATCCTATCTACCTAAGAACATTGGCAGGGGGAGTCTTTCCATTTTCTAAGGTGTCTTCTTCAATTTCTTCTGTGTTCCATGATTTTCATTGTAGAGTTCTCTCATCTCCTTGGTTAGATTAATTCCCATTGAGGTTTTATGAAAGGGATGGTTTTCCTGATTTCTTTCTCAGGAGAACTGCTATCGGAGTATGAAAAGTTATTGATTTATCAGTGTTGGTCTTGTATCCTGCTACTTTGCTAAATTCATTTACCAGCTCTAGAAGTCTTCTGGTGGTATTTTTGGATCTTCTAAATATAGAATTTATTATCAGCAAACAGATATTTTGACTTCTTCTTTTCTTATTTGTACATGTTTAATTTCCTTCTCTTGCCTGATTGCTCTGGTTAGAATTTCAAGTACTATGTTGAATAGAAGTGATGACAGTGGACAACCTTGCCTTTCAATTTATCTCCTTTTAATATATTTTGAATATGGGGTTATCACATGTAGCATTTATAATGTTGGGGTAAGTTCCTTCTATCCCTAGTTTCTCTAGAGTTTTAACATGAATAGCTACTGGGTTTTATCAAAGGACTTTCTTTTCTGCATCTATTGAGACAATTGTATGATTCTTGTTCTTAATTCTATTTATATGATGAATTACATTTGTTGATTTTCATATGTTGAATAAACGTTGCATCCCTAGGATGAAGCCCACTTGATCATGGTGTATTATCTTCTTGATATATTTTATTAAGGATTTTTGCATCTATGTTTATCAGGGATATAAATCTGTAGTTTTCTTTCTTTGATGTGTTCTTGTCTGATTTGGCTATCAGGGTTATACTGATTTCATAGAATGTATTAGAGTGTTCCCTTCCTTTCAATTTCCTGGACTACTTTTGAGAAAGTCTGGTTTTAGTTCTTTTAAGGTCTAGTAGAACTCAGACGAGAATCCATCTGGCCCTGGCCTTTTTTTTCTTGAAAGGCTTTAAATTTCTATTTCAATTTCATTACTTGGTATTGGTCTGTTTAGGTTTTCTGTATCTTTCTGGTTCAGTTTGTGCAAATCATATTTGTCTAGAAATTTGACAAGTCTTCTAGATTTTCCAGTTTATTGGAGTATAAATTTTCAAAACAGTTTCTAAATGAATCTCTGAATTTCAGAAGTGTCTATGGTGATAATTCCTTTTTCTTCTCTAGTCCTTTTTTTGTGTGTGCAGCGGGGGGTGCAGTCTTTTCTTTCTTTGGTTAGTTTGGCTAACAGTTTATCAGTCTCTTTATCTTTTCAATAGTTCTTTGTTGCATTGATATTGTGGGGTTTTTTAATTCTTAATTTCATTGATTTTGGCTCTGATCTTTACTTATTTTGGAATTAGTTTATTCTTTCTTTTATAAAGCTTTGAAGTATGACATAACCTTATTAATTTGGGGACTATTTTTTAATATAAATTTTTTAGTTGTAGTTGGACACAATACCTTTATCTATTTATTTTTATGTGTGCTGAGGACCGAACCCAGGGCCTCACACATGCTAGGCAGGTGCTATACAGCTAAGCCACAACCCCAGCCCTGGGGTCTATTTTTTTATGAGAGCATTCATTGCTAAAAATTTTCTTCTTAGCACTGCTTTCCTACTATCCCAGAGATTTTGATATGCTGTTTCTCTGTTCTCATTTGTTTGTAAGAATTTTTTTCTTCTCTCATTCCTTTTATGATCCATTCTTCATTTTAAAAAACTGTATTGTTCAATCTCCACGTGTTTATGTGGTTTCTGTCATTTTTCTTACTGTTAATTTCTAGTCGCAGTCCATTATGATCTGGTCAGATGCACAAGATAATATCCATTTTTTGTATTTGCTAAGACTTACATTTTGTCCTAGTATATGGTCTATTTTGGAGAAAGTTCTATGAGCTACTAGAAAGGTAAATTCAGCTATTTGGGAGTGGACATTCTGCATATGTCTATTGGGTCCATTTGATCAGTATTATTTAAGTTGGTTATATCTTTATTGATTTTATGTTTGGATAATCTATCTAAGTGTGTGCTAAAATCACCTAGAATTATTGTATTTGGATCTATCTTGGATTTTATGTCAAGAAGTGTTTGGGTTTTTAATGTAATTAAGTAATTGATATTTGGGGCATACATATTTACTATCATTATATCCTCTTATTGTTCACTTTATCACAATGTAGTGGGCTTCCTTGGCTCTTCTGATTAATTTTTGCTTGAAATATGTTTTGTCTTATGTGAGAATTGCTACTCCTGCTTGTTTTTGGATTCCATTTGCATAGAATTTTTCCCCAACCTTTTATCTTCAACTTATGGGTGTCTTGGCTCTAGATGAGTTGGATCTTGTTTTTTGATTAATTTTGCCAATATATGTCCTTTAATCAGGGAATGAGACCATTTACATTCAGTGTTATTATGAATGTGTTTGTGATTTCCTGCCATCTTGATTTGTTTGCTATATTTAATTATGTCTTTATTTTCATTTAGTTGGTTACTCTTCTATTGCTTTTCCTGTATTTAGGGGTTTGGGGGCTTGTTTTTAAGTTCCTCTGCGTACAGTATATTTTTAAGTACTCTTTGTAGTGCTGCTCAATGGTCATGAATTCTTTTAGATTATACTTGTCGTGGAAAACTCTTACTTCCCTCCTTGATTTTGACAGACAGCTTTGCTGAATATAGCAATCTTAGTGGCAACTGTTCTCTTTTAGAGCTTGGAATACTTCATTCCAGGCCCTCCTTGATTTCAGGGTCTGAGCTGAGAAGTCAAGGAGAGCCCTATTGGTTTGCTTTCTAAATGTAACCTGATGTCTTTTTCTCTTGAAGGTTTTAATATTCTTTCCTTATTTTCTATGTTGGGCATTTTTATCATCATGTGTCTTGGGAAAATTTTTCTTCTGATCATGTCCATTTGGTGCTCTGTATGTTGATGTTTATCTCATTTTTGATTGGGGAAAGTTTTCTGTTCCTATATCATTGAAAATGTTCTTATGCTTTTAGCCTGTACCTCCCTGTTCTCTTCTCTCCTGTTGACCCGCAGGTTTGTTCTTCTGATGCTGTCCCAGATTTCTGTATACTCTGCTCATGGTATTTTCCCCCTTTTGCATACAAAGTGTCCAAGTTCGTAAACCGTCTTTGAGACTTAATGTTCTGGTGTTAAAGCGTTCTGTTGGTGATGCTTTCAAGTGAGTTTTTTTTTTTTATTTCATTGTGTCTTTCATTTCCAGGAGTTCTGATTCTTTTTTCAGTATCTCTGTTTCCTTATTGAAATGGTCTTTCGTCTCCTATATATGCTCTCTCAATTCATTTCATAGACCTTCTTTTAATTCACTGAACATTTTAATAATTTTTTTTATAAACTTTCTCTGAAATTTCATCTACTCCCCTATCTGTGCGATCCTTTGTTGGGGGAATGAGAATTTCAGAGGGAAGCTTGACAGTTCCCTCAGGTTTTCAGGGATCTTAATCTTAGACATCAATTGAGGATTCCCCTTTCTCTTTTTTATACATGTCCTTTTATATAAAGTTAATCTTTTTTTCCTGGATTCTGTTTTTTTTAATATTTATTTCTTAATTATACACAATACTTTATTTTGTTTATTTATTTTTATGTGGTGCTGAGGATCAAACCCAGGGCTTCACACATGCTAGGTGAGCACTCTACCACTGAGCCACAACCCCAGCCCCCGGGATTCTGTTTTTAATGTATGAGTAGATTTCCATTTTCACAGACCAGAGGACCCCCCCTCTCATTGTCCCTCCTTGGAGCTGGCTGTTGGTCTGGGGAGTTTGGTCTCCATGATTCGATATGACAAAGTAATGCTGAGGTTCAGGTGAGTCAATCTTATATGGGATGATATTTGTTGTTATTTGGCTGAGTTGTGGGAATTGCTATCACAGATCTTTACTCTGAGAACTTGAAGTGTTTCATTTTTCAGTTCCTCTTAGAGGAAGAGGGATCCAGGAATAGCACTAATGTTAGCAAAAAATGTACAGCCTTAATATAAATTTGACCTCTGACATCCATAGCACTAGTTGCCACCTATTGAGGATTGTCGAGGTCAACATTTAACAATATCAACAATAAAAACTCAACTAGATCAGTCATTAGACAGCAGAACTCTATGACATCATCTACTGTATCACAATAACACGAATGCAGTAGAATTACATAAACTATGTAATTATTATTTAGTGGATTGCAATTTGTAATGTAAAGAAAAATAGAGTAGGAAGGCAAGAGAAAATTTGAATTAATTTTTAAAAAGTGAGCATAAGAAAGGCATAAGTACCAATCAAAACGGATACCCCTTTTTAAAAAACATGTTAAAAGGGGTATCTGTTTTGATACAATATTTTTAAAATATTGTAGATGGACACAATACCTTTATTTATTTATTTATTTATTTTTATGTGGTGCTGAGGATTGAAACCAGTGCCTCACACATGCCAGGCAAGCGCTCTACCACTGAGCTACAGCCCCAGGCCCCCTTTATCTTCTTATTTTTTATTTTTCTGGTAGTTGTAGATGGACAGAATTTTTTTTTAAATGGGTGCTAGGGATTAAACCCAGTACCTCACACATGCTAGGCAAGTGCTCTGCCACTGAGATACAGCCTCACCCCTGCCCCTTTATCTTTTATATGACAAACAGATGTCAATGGTAAAGGAGGAAGAATAAAAAATTAATTAAAAATATTTTTTAAAGACTAAAAGAGTAAGAGGAAATGGGAAAATTTAGCTGTCAGTAGGAGAAGAAACTCGAGAAGGGGCAATAAGAGGGACAAAAGTCAAGATGTGAACACACAAGCAAATGTAGTGTCATAACATACCCCAAAAGATGCAGGGGAAAGTACTTAAAATAAAGTTGAATATAATTATAATAATATGGACATATATTTTCTAACTTATCTGCACAGTGAGAACACAATCTTGCAGAATGGGAAAAGGCAGAAAAAAATAAAATACAATGAAATTATATTTGAACAAGAGTTTTAAAAGAGCAATCAAATGACAATATATTTTAAGATAGGTGGAATTCAGAGAGGAAAGAAAAGGAAAAAAAGAACTAAGAAAAAAGAAAAAAATCTTAATGAGAGATAAAGGGCTTATTTCTGCTAAGGTTGTCAAAATTGTTGGCAGGGATGAATTTTCATTCTTTATATTTATTTTTGGCTTTGTAACCCTTGGATTGAGGGCTGAGGGTTGTCAAATTCAATATTCCTCACCTAGCTGCCAGTCGTGCTAGCAGGCAAAGCAGCGTGTAATAGACCTCAGCTTCCAGTCTCCCAGTATGGGCGAACAGACCAGGGATGCAAACAAACCATGCATTTCTGTAGGGGGGGAGGAGTGCAGGGTTCTAAATTGGAAGTTCCAATAGTGGGGGCTTAGTCTTGGTGAACTTTGGAACTCTGTGGGTGGGCGTTTGAGGTTTGAGCCACACCCCCTCTTGCTATGGTGATGCCAGTCTCTGTAGAATGTCTGGATCTCTAGGGACTCCAGTAGAATCCACTTTTAGGATGTGGAGACCAAATCTCCACAGTTTCACCTTCACCCTTCTGAATGTGAACTGCTGGGTATCCACCCATGAGTACAGACGTTCCATTGTAGCCCCTGTAGGTGTCTTCCCAATAGCTCTGACGGGGTGCCCGCTACAAAGAGAGCTTTCTCCCTTCACATTTGAAGCCCGTATGATCCTGTCATAAATGTCTTTGCACCTGATTCAGGCACATTCTGGGAAGTTGCCAGACCCTGTCTGCTTGCGGTTTTGCATGCTTGTAGATGTTCCCCAGGCCAGCAATGCGTGTCCACGCCCACGGACCATTTCCTGCACCAGCCACACTGCGCCCCTCACCCTGGCACAAGCTATTTTGGTTGCCTTTCCCTGAACTGCTTCTCCCACCAACTCTGCCCATTAAAATCAGCCTTCCTTTCTAATCCCCAGGCTTCCCCAAGCCAATTTTTCTTTATTTTTAAATTTCTTTATCCACAAGTTGTGCAATCATCTCTCTGCCTATGCCCCCCACCCCCAGCCCTCAGCTGCCACTGCAGGCAGCCAAGCTTATGCGTCCCTAATGTGTTGTTTCTTATATTCAAGCTTCTGACTTTCCACATCTCGGAGATCTCTTATGGTCGAGGGTTAAGTTTCAGTGAGTTCCCTTAGTCACCCACTTCACTGGGAAGCTGCCTACTGTCTTGGAGAGTCTGGTGCTGAGGAGCCGCTGGGAAATGCCTCCTTCCCCTAATGCGCCTCTTCTCTCCCCCACACATTATTTTTAATAAAAGAATTTGCAGTGGGTGGCTCTTAATTTGTTGCTTTCAATTTGTTTACTCTATTATTGCACAGCAAAATAGTAAGAGTGGGAGGGGAGAATTAGCCTTAAGGGCTTCTGAGGGGCTAGGGTTGCAGCTCAGTGGTAGAGCACCTATTCAGCACTCAGCCTATAGGAACATTCCAGTCTGCCTTCTCTTACAACCTCAAAATGCTGGAAATATATAACCACTGTTAAAATGACTCGCTAGAATAAGGCTCTCCATCTCCCCCACTAAAAGTGTGTTAGCTGTTCAAGGTGCTATGGCTACCTACCACAGACCAGGGTCCCTAAACAACATAATTAACTTTCTCAGGATTCTGAAGTTAGAACTCCAGGTCAAGATGCCAGCACCTGATTTCTTCTGAGGTATCTCTCCTTGGCTTACAGAGGCCACCTCTTCTGTGTCCTCACACCATTGCCTGTGCTCTACGTTGTCTGTCCAATCTCCTCATCTTATAAGGAAATCGGCCACGTTGGATCAGGGTCCAGACTTACAACTGCTTTTACCAAATGACCTCCTTAGAGGCTCCGTCTCCTACACAGTCGCATTCTGAGAGTGAGGGTTAGGACTTCAACTATGCAACTTAAGGGGACATGGTTCAGCCTGAAGCTGTCTACTTAATTTTCTTAGTGAACTGAGTGTCAGAGAGACTGGACTGAGGTTACGGTGACCTAAGAATGCCACAGGACAGCTGGGGGCTGTTTCCCCTGAAGGTACAACGCAGCCCTGGAGGCTTGGCAAGTGTGAAGGTCGATCCTCCTCACAAGACTGGACTCAGAAGGTCAGAGTACTTAAAATCACCTCTTTCAATACTTGGGGGTGGGGGGGGGGGTCCTTCAAAGGCAACACTAACACTTTCCCCTCCCCTACTGTGTAATCAAACTTTCCCGCTTGGTTTTCATAACAAATGTCTTATCAGAAAAATGGCAATAAGGTAGAACTATTATATGAAAGCAGACTTGCTTATTTAAAACAAACATTCAAAACTGCCTCATAAACATTCTCGTCTATTTTCAGTCTCTTCATTCTCATGTGAAGCTTCCATTTTATGACCATCATCCAGATGACAGGACACACCACTTTAGCAATGCCGTGCAGGGACAGTGTGGAGCAGCAGCTCCCACAGTGAGTAACGATGACACTGCTGTCAGAAGACTAGCCAATGAGGTATGGAGAACTGTGGGTTGGGTAAAGCCAGAATGTGCATCGGATCTGTTTATATAGCATGGCCTTCTTTACCATATGCCAGGTGCACACACATCTCAATCTCTCCCAAACTTTTTGAGTTCTAATAATTGGCCTGTTTTGACCATTTTGTTTTGTTCTCTTTGTATTTTTTGTTTTGATTTTTAGTTTTTGTTGTGATGAAAATATTCCAAAAACTTTTGGAAGAGCCTTTTTGGGAAAAATTCACAGGTTGATTAAATAAGATGACAAATTCTGAAAATATACCCAGTAAATACAGACACAGCAAACACTAAACACATCATTTTTAGTCAGCATTATTACAGAAGAACCAATGATCTGGGTGGCATAAAAGGTCTTTTTCTCTGTAATCAGATGCACATGATCTTTATCTTTGGAAACTTAAAAAATCATGCATATACCCTATTGTCAGTCTCATGCTGTAATTTTTTTTGAGAGAGAGAGAATTTTTTAATATTTATTTTTCAGTTTTCGGTGGACACAACATCTTTATTTGGTGCTGAGGATCGAACCCAGCGCCCCGCACATGCCAGGCGAGCATGTTACTGATTGAGCTACATCCCCAGCCCTCATGCTGTAATTTTAACGCAGAAAAAATAATTTATATCTTCTCAGGAGCATTTTAATGTAAAACATACACAAAATTCCCCTGGATACAGCCTCACCTTCTATGAAGTGCATCAGACATCCTGCCAAGGAGCTGAGTGTCCCTGTGCTGGCCATGGCCTGTCCACATCCTCACTGCCATCCCATCACCACAGAGCCACAGGGCACGTACTCAGGAAACAGGATCAACCAATCATGGCTTCAGCCCTTTTCTTTTCTACTCCCAAAGCCTGGGAGAACAAGGTTTTAATGCCTACCTGGTGTATTTTTGTCTTGTTTTCGAGAAAGCATTGCCATTAACTAGTCATCCTGTTTTTCAGTTGATCCCCACAATTTACCTCTTACCGTAGAATTGGCCTCTTTTTCTCCTTAGCCAACGTCTCCCATCCAGCCCCACTACCCACCATTCTACTCTGTACTTGTGAGTTCAGCTTTTTCAGAGTCCACATATAGTGAAGTCACGTGGTATTTGTGTCTGGCGTTCAAGGCTGAATGATATTCCACTGTCTGTGTATACCACCTTTCCTTTATCCATTCACCCACTGGTGTACACCTGATGGTTCCCACATCCCGGCTCCTGCAAATAAGGCTGCACATAGGAGCACGGGGGTCTCTTTGCCATGCTGACTTCACCTACTTTGGATCTACACTTGGTAGCAGACGACTGGACCACACAGCAGCTCTGGTTTGAATTTCTTGAGGAAGCCCACTGTTTCCATACTGGACGTGCTAATTTTCTTTTCCACCAACAGTGTGGTAAGGTTCTCTTTTCCCCCTGTCTTTACTAACACTTTATGTTTTGCCTCTTACTAACAGCCACCCAGATGGTTCAGGTTTGAACATTATGTGGTTTTATTTTGCAGTTCTATCATGATTATGGATGCTGAGCATTGATTATGTACCTCTTGGCCTACACATGTTCTTTAAGATATCCTTTGCCCATTTTTAAATTGTGGTGTCTTACTATGGAGGTTTTGTTTAGTTTCTTACACATTTTGCATATTAACCCTTTATCTAATGCCTGGGTTGTAAATACTTTTACCTATTTCATAGTGCCTACTGCGTATCAGACAGCAATGTCACCAGATATTCAAATATGCAAGTAATAAAGAACACTTAGTAAGTGAAGTACTTGAATTACAGCAAGACATTTAAATTTTCCCCAGGAAACAATTGTTCCTCATGCTTATGACAGAAAAAGCCAAATAAGTCATTTTAGACAAGAGAAACCACAGAGTGATGAGCCTAAGGGGACAAAGTGGAGAGGACACAGTGCTGAGGTTCTGGGCGTCCCCCACAGGCACTGTCCAGCTTCCTGGCACTGCACACCTCTTCCCTGTCTCCCTTTGTCTCTGTCTCCCTCTGTGTCTCTGTGTCCCTGTCTCCCTTTGTCTCTGTCTCCCTGTGTGTGTCTCTGTGTCCCTGTCTCCCTTTGTCTCTGTCTCCCTGTGTGTGTGTCTGTGTCCCTGTCTCCCTTTGTCTCTGTCTCCCTGTGTGTGTCTCTGTGTCCCTGTCTCCCTTTGTCTCTGTCTCCCTGTGTGTCTGTGTCCCTGTCTCCCTTTGTCTCTGTCTCCCTCTGTGTCTCTGTGTCCCTGTCTCCCTTTGTCTCTGTCTCCCTCTGTGTGTCTCTGTGTCCCTGTCTCCCTTTGTCTCTGTCTCCCTGTGTGTGTCTCTGTGTCCCTGTCTCCCTTTGTCTCTGTCTCTCTCTGCCCACCCCACCCCCCTCACACACACAGAACATCAAGCCCGTGCTATGTGGCAGGCACTGTGCTAGCTGAGGGGACAGGGTGAACTTTCTTGTGCTCCTCAAGTTTACCATGCACATGAAGAAAGAAACCACTGACGGGACAATCACACAGCCCTCAGATGCAGCCACAACCACCGACCAGAGCCGCTGGTGCAGCCCCTCTCATCACCCAGCCTCCTGTCTCTCTCGACCTTCAAGGAGGCCTGTCCAGGTGAAGGCCTGGAGTGAGTCGCGCTCTGTGGGAGGTCACAGAGGACACCTGCTGTCCACCTCTGAACTGTGCAGCTGGACTGAAGGTGGGGAACCGAAGTGGGAGGGAGAGACCCCAGCACTGTGCCCAGCCACCTGCTTCTCCCTGACTGGGCAGCCACTAGCCCACTGCTGTGTCAGCTCTCCTCTGGCCCGTCACAGGGCATCAGAGACCCTGCCAGCTGGAAGCCTGGCTGTGCCCACAGCACCCCCTCACTCAGGGCTGCCACCTGACTGCAGCACACCCAGCCTCCCGCCTGCGCCTCAGAGCCCTGCACTGTCTGCGCCCCCTCAGGTTCCTGCTGGCTCCACCCTGCCCTTCCCCACTGCCGCCCAGCCCACCCCGGGTCCTCCTAGCTTTTCTACACACACACACATACACACGCTTGACAATAAAGGAAAACCCATTCAAAAAAAATTGGACAAAAGATTCAATAAGACACTTAACCAAAGAAGATGCATGAATCGTCAATAAGCACATGAAGAGATTCTCAGCGTTCTTCATCAAAAAAGTTAAAATTAAACCCACAATGAGAATAATGTCACACCCCCTTAAGGTGACTAAATTTTAAAAATTGATAACACCAAATGATGGTAAGGAGGGGGAACAACTAGAACCCTCGCCCACTGCCGATGAAAACGGGAAGCGCTACGCCACTCTGTGTGGCGCAGCACTGGCCAGCCGTGTGATCCCAAATCTCACTCAAAGGTGGTAATTTACATCAAAAAAATGAAAACTATGTCCACACATCTTGGATACAAGTGTCTGTGGCAATAATTTTATTCACAATGGACAAGAAAAGTTAAATATGGCAGGATTTAAGTGGGAAGATCTACAACTTCTGTGGTGCGGGAGGGGCCTAAGAGCAGAAAAAGCCAGTCTGGTGTGCCAGCTGGGGAGGTGATACACGGTTCTGGGAAGAGTGTGGGCAAAATCCATGAATAGGTACTGACAAATATTGAGGCTACCATCCCAGTAAACACCACCTTCCCCCCTGTGACCGCCATCAGGGCCACCTTCCTCCCTGTGACCACCATCCAGGTTCACCCCACCTTCCTCCCTGTGACCTCCATCATGGTTCACCCCACCTTCCTCCTCCCTGTGACTTCCATCTGGGTTCACTGCCATTTTCACCTCTGGGACAAAGGAGTTGGCTGGAGGTGTTCTCATAGGTGAGCCTCAAGGTCTTTTATGTTTGAAACAGTCTTTGATGGCACTCACTGATACGCCTGCAGTTCAGTCTCCAGGTGTGGTTCCTCCAGGTGTGGTTCCTGAATAAGACCAACCACTGATATTGTCCTTCACTCCCCAGCCCCAAAGAAGTCACTGACTGCGTTAGAGGGAAAGGCTTTGGGCGATGACCACTCTGGCTGCTTAGGCTGAAAAGGGGTGTTGAAAGGGACTGCAGGCAGGATCCTTCCCCAGAGGCCTGTCTAAGGGCCACCAGTAGAGAGGGAGCTTGGTTTGGATTCCAAGTGTAATGGAACCTGGGCATCTCACACATCAGGGCCGTCCACAGGTCCATGGTGGCGGCTGGCAGGCCACTCATGGCAGGTAACAGACAAGGCATTCACAGAGCAGGGGTCATGTTAAGACAATAAACAAGACAGCAAAGCATTATTTTCTATAAAATAATTAACACAAAGTAACCAGTTTTATTAACTAGTCCCTGAAGTCTATGAAGACAGTGGCTTAGTCAATCTTAGGGTGTAATCTAACATGTCACTGATTTCTGAGGGCCACTTACTGGAAACATTTGCATGGTTGTTAGAAACATCTACATTACATTTTGCTTTCATAATGACTCAGGCATCCTCCTGAGCAAGAGGGCCACCTGATTTTTGTAAAACAGCTTTTTATCAGTATTACCTGTCAGATAGCCTTTAGCTGTGTAATCTCCCAGTTTTATTTACTTTTTATTACTTTTGAGAGAAGTGGTAAGGATACATACAAGTTATACTGAAACAGCCATTCTCTCCTAAATGTCCTTGTAGGACTGTACTTTGGTTAGAACTCTCCTGCCAGGTGTTTAAGACCAAGTTAGTCAAAAATTGACCTTATTTCTATTGACTACTACTGCTGAGATTTCCCACCATTCTTGGGAATTGGTGAGAAGCCTCTCAACTCCTCTAATAATTATGTCATCTGTTAGGATGGGCCAGGGTCTTGAAGACTACATGTGGCTTCCCTTGGAACCATCAGGGACATTTTCCTTCCCAATGACCCTCCTTTTTGTAGGATGTACACTGGTTGGCTTTCTGCTCTCTAGGGTCCCTCTGATCCCCCTGATCCAGAGGTCATGTGACCCAGAGTTGCAAAGTCTTTATTGAAGTCCCATTATTCTTTGAGTTTTGGCTGAATTAAGAGGGCAAGGGTCAAAATATGGCTATTTTCCTTAGCCCTTTTCCTTCCTTGATTTCATCCCCTGGTTTTAAACACGAAGCAGGCCAGTTTCATCGGCCTTAAAATTGGGAGTGATGGATTATATGTTAATGTGTACAATTTTATAGTAACCCCTTCTATTTACTGAAATTAGTGTTCTATCCTATCTGTCCTGAGAGTGATGGCTTATTATCTCAAGTTAACTCACGTCATGTCAAAAGCAACAGGCAATAGTTATAAACTTTTACAAGAAAACTACAAAAAGTGAAATTACCAAGAGAAAAAGTATTAGTGATTACAAAGAATTCTCTGATGTAAAAAGGCATCTCATTAATATGTACTCAAACAGATGTAAGCCAAATTTAAAATGGACAATGTATTTAAAACAGCAGTTATTGGTTATCGTGCCTATATTTTGCAAATTTTATAAAACACATAGACAAAGCTTGAAAATTTAGCATGTATCTCTAATTACACATATCTAGGGTATCAATCTTAAATAATAACACCTGCTTATTTAACAGTTAAGAAGTAAATATTTAACAGACTTTAAAATAGGTACAAACCTTATAAGGCTTAGTTTCCTCACATATTAAACTTAACAGGCAAGACAAGACATTATCTTAATAGACACCAATGTTTTAAGAAACCCTGTTGTTAAACTTAGAGAATTAGACTTTGCTCTATGTCACTATATTAAAATTTGACTTCAGTAAAACTGTGTTAATTATAGTTCATTAAATCACATAGAAAGATTCGCATTTCATAAACCTTCTGCAACTGATATATTTTACAGCTTGTTAACTGAACAAGATTACCTATGACTTTCTTAAATTTACATTTTGAAACATGAAATTTCTAATTTTAACAAATTACTTTTTAACAAGGTGAAATACTTTTTATAGCACTTTAATTAAAATGAAGTTAAAATTTTTCATACTCTTTGGACATAAATTACACTTGTTAGAATTTTAAGTCTTAATGAGCCTTGTTTTCAGCAAAGACCCAGAACAAAACGTTCTTTAAATTGCTGTCCCATTTACCAATTTATAAAAACACATTTGAGATTTTGTAGCAGTGCTGGATGCTGCATTCAGCAGGCACTTTGAGGAGTGCACCCCCAGACAGGCAGCCCCCAACCCCTGCACTCACTGCGCTCCTCCAGCCTCGGGGCCTTGTTGCTGTGCCAAGCCTCCTTCCAAGCAGTTCCCCATGCTCAGAACCCACACCTGGCAGTGGCCAGCTGGCAAGAGGCTCCAAGCAGGAAAAGCAATAGCTCATGGCTGCCAGGGCATGTCGGTAGTGTGAGAAAGTAGGTGCTCAGCATCCAGATCATCCAGTCTATTTTGTAACAGATTATGACCCAATTATTGCAGATTCTACACAAAGCAGTGTGATAGATGACAGAGCAGCCCCACTAGATATTTTGGAGACAGCTGGACAAGAGGAGTTTGGTGCCATGAGAGAACTGTGTGTGAAACTCCTAAGGGCTTCCTGTTGGTATTTTCAATCACAGGCTGCATAAAGTGGGCAATCTCCTCTGCCTCCTTGATAGAATGGGCTCCTCAGGCTCCGTGGGCATTTTGAAGGAGCCCTCACCCTGGTCAACGTAATTCTACAGTTCTCCTCCAATCAGGTACTTAGCCAATATGGCCAAGAGGGAACCATGTCTGGGCCAGCAATCAATGTAAAGAAACTGCTCAGGATGCCCAGGGTACCCTATAAAGACCCTCAGCTAACACATCCACTTGCTAACTAGCTCTTTGTCTAGGACCTCTCAGTGACCAGCCTACTTCAAATGAGGTCCATTTCACAGAAGGCCAGGAGACGTCCAGGAGTCAGCTTAACCATGTAGTCCCAGAAATACCTTCTTTAAAATTCTCTACCACATACTCTAAGGTGAATGCTTACTCTGTTTGCCACCCATGTCCTCCCCCTGAAAGACAAAGTCACGCACAAGCAAGGGAAACAGGGAACACAGTGAGCCGTCACTTCACCCTCTCCAGCTACTCCCCTCTCAGAGATGCTCCAGGAGCCTCTTAACAGTGGCCTAACCCAAACCAGGCTCCTAGACCTTGGAGAGAGCCCAGCACTGCCATGACCCAAACAAGGATGGCCACAGACCCACGGATCAGGACTCCACACTGCTCTCGGCTTAGCCTGCCAACAGGTTAACAGCATACAGTGAAGGCAGACCACAGGCAGAGGCAGCTTGGATCTACTGGGAGAGAGACTGCCTCAGACTGGCTGCCCCCAGCCTTGTACTCACTGTGCATTCTTTCCTCCTCAAGGTCAGGCTCAAGTGGAGCAAACTCACTTGTCTCTCAAACAATTACAAAAACAAAAAGGGGAAACTGAACCCCACGAAATAGTCTTAATCAAGCCTTGTTTGTTTTAAATATTTTAAATTGCGATTCTGAAGGTCGCAATGCTAAGGGACACATGTCCTCCACTGCCACAGGCCCGTCAGGCCTACCTAGTATGGAGGAAAGATTCACCAATAGGACAGTGGAAAGGACCAGATCCACTGATAATTGGGGTGTAGGTTAGGCTTGTGTCTTCCCAGAAGGTGCATCTCGTCCTATTTGGGTACCTGAACGTGCTGTCAAACATGCAAAATCTGGAGCCAAAGTTCAAACGACTAAAATCAAACCAGAGGTGTCAGTCCTGACCCCCAAAAGGAAGGGAACGCTGAGGAGGAGGGAGAGGGGCAAACAAAGCCCCTTTCTGAAGAACCAAAGGCCCAACCTGCCAACATGGAAATAACTCAATGACCTGTCACGTCAGGATGAGCAGACGGTTCAACAGCAAGGAGGTATCAAGTCACCAACCATAGTATCTGTGGCCACGAAGGCTCTCTTGAGCAGTCCAGGGGGAAACTTACTGCACCTTGTTCCCAGACCCGTCTTCAGTGTACCCAGCTGTGTGTGGACTGGCAAACCCATCCCAGTATTTACCAGCGATATGTATTTTTCTGGTGGGAGGCACCACAGACATAACACCCCTGCTCCTGTAACTGAACTCAATTACATTGGCTACAGTGGACATGACCTGTGTGTTGGTCCCATGATAAATATGCTGGATGTAACAGTAACGTCCCACCCAGCCATGGACACCGACCTCCGGTGGCACAGGGTCCTCCTCACCTACCAATGGAGGGCTGCCTCAGCCACCTCCATCTGTGACACTGCAGCTACCACCATAGCCCCCTCAATGTGGTAGCCTCCCCCTTGGGACACCAGACGGGCTGGAGGCAGCTGCCCTCCAGGGCACTGCCAGCCACAGCGTGCATCTCTGAATCAGCTGCCCAACACCACTGCACAGCACAGCCTTGCTGCCCCATCTCTGAAAGTAGTCACCTCCATCTTCGGACAGTTCTGCCACCATCTTAGTGTCGGGGTTTTTAGCACCCACCTCCCTCTCCTCCTGACTGGCGGGAGAAGGGGGGAAAGCATGCCCTGACCAAGATGAGCCAAGAGAGGTAAAGATCGACTGGCGGCCCACACCCAGCCCTCCCTCACCAGAGGACAATCAGACCTGCCAGGGAGACGAGTCTAAGCAGGATTTCGTTTAATGAGGAAGTACACACAGCTTATATACTGCACACGAGCCAATCAGATTAAAGGTCAGAGGGGTGGAGCAAATTCACGTGTACACCCATCCCATAGTCCGTAAGGGAAGGCACGAGCTGTCCACAAGGGCGGAAGAGTCCCAGACCTATCCTGGAGGTGGTCCGCCTCCTCCATCACCGCCCACAGCACCGCCACCTAGCTGATCGCCAGGAGCCGTCCCAGCCACATATGCGGCCCCAAGATGGGGAAGCGGGCAGCCATGCCCTACATCGTGGGTTACCTCCTCTGCTGCCATTACCATCTTTAGTTTGGGCAGCTTCTATCGTGCAACACTGGTGGGGCCTAGAAGCCCAATATCAAGGCACCTACACTTGTAGTACCACCGCCACCACAAACTAGGGACACAGCCACTTCCATCTACAGACAACAGCCAGGGCCTGGAAGACTATCACCATGTTCCCCACGGGCTTGGTTGGTGAGGTCTCCCTGCTGGTGTGCTAATAGCCACCACCTTGCTGGAGAGGCAGGAGAGTGCCTTGCAGGTGTAACAAAGTGGAAGAGGGTATGAGGGCATCTCGATCTCAACTTACCCAGTCACCCACTGGGTTGCAGGTACAACTCTGGCACCTCTGGCTGGGACCCAGCACCAGACCACTTCCTGAATCCCTCCACAATCTGGCATCCAAGGATCTGCCACAGTCTGTCTGGCTGCAGCAAAATAACCGGGGGGTGACGAACAACTTGTGTAGATTGATACAGCAGGAGTGGAAGCCCTTTATTGCCGGACAGGAGCAGTATTTATACATTCCACACAGCTTATCTAATTAGCATAAACTAGATACATCAGTCAACCAATAAGGAATCTCCACACTTAATGGCTCGCTTTTGTTACTTCTCAAACCACACCCTCTGGCATTTTGCCAGGCACCATCCAGACTTGTTTACGAACTCTAACATTCCCCTGGCAAAATGCCAGGTGTTATTTTGACTTGTTTACAGACTCTGACAGGATCACCTGGTCTTGCCAGGATGGTATCAACAGGGTCCTCTGTCCCCAATCCCCAGTCTTCCAACCCTCCTCCCATCCAGGGACCAACCCAGCCCAGCACTTTAAGCTATGATGTCAGCCCACAGCTCTCACACGGGATTCTGGTGTGCCCTGGCGCTCAGCCCCCAGGATTTCCAGACAGAGAGGTGCCTGATTGGAAGTCAAAGGGCGGGGGCAGTAGGGATACAGTTTGGAGACTAAACTTAGTTACCAGGAATTGTGGAGTCCACAGGGGATATAAGGAACTACGACCAGGCTCCCACATCACACAGTGGACCCCAAACGAGACTCCCAGGGTACAGTCTTCCAGCAGGGACAGGCCACTGCTGTACCCCACCTACAGGAGTTCCACCATGCCGCAGTCTGGCTGGACACAAAATAACCGGGAAGTCATGAGCCACTTGTAGGTTCAAACAGGAACTCCTTTATTCCCCCAACCGAACGGGAACTCTCTAGAATTCCACCGAAACTCCGCGAGAAACAACGGGAACTCCGCGAGAACTCAAAAGTAGCAGGCACCCGAGGCAGCAGGAGCTGCCCCACTGCCGGACAGCAGAGGTCCACATATGTTGAGAGCTGCAGCCGGCTCAGTGACACCACCCCCGCAGGCGGCCCCAGCAAACTTCCAGCTGATTGGCTCCTCTGCGGTGACGCTCATTGGGCTGTTTCCCCGCCCTTTCAGACCAGGGAGCTGCTCACTGGGGGACTCTTTTGGCTCTGCCCTCTTGACCCAGAAGTCTGCCTCAAGAGCGGGAAATTTGAAAATGACCTAACAGTTCCGGTGAAGTGCTCGCAGGAAGTGCCGGAGGTGGAGGTTGAGCTCTCAGGGAATTCCTGGAGAGCTCGCATGGTGCGGAGTGCGTGCTAAAAATAAAGTTCTTTCCTGCTTGACAAGTGGCTTGTGAATTGTGCCCATCCAGACTGCGACATACATACACAACTAAATACACAGCTTGCCCCAATCCAGCATCATCCAGTTACAGCAATCAGTCACCATCCCAATAATTATACACACTTAACTTGATCACCATCATCCCAATGGCTCGCTGGCGTCACCTCCCAACCACTCCTTCTGGCAAAATGTTAGGCGCCACCCCGACTTGGCTGTGGCTCTCAACATCACCTCCCAGGCTAACACTTCTGCCCTAGCAACTGCACCATCCAAAGGTTGGAGATCCCAGCAAACTCCAAACAACCCACCTAGCGGATGAGAAGGAAGCAGAGAAAATACTGAACTCCAACAGAAACAACTGTTCAATTTTCCCTCAAGAGTATCAAATGGGAATGCCACAGTCGCTTGGGGAATCCTAAAACAGGCCAAGAGGCAAAGCTCAAGGCCTCTGAGGGGTAAGACGACCGACGGTGCCGCCCTGACTGCAGCCCTGTGTCCTCGTCCACTGGCAGAAAGAGACCCCAATTGTGCACAGCACGAGAACACCTGGTTTAGAACTGAAAATGGGAATGACCTCCGGGGAGGATGGTGGGGACTTGAAGATGCCTGAAGAGCAATTCCTGAGGCCCCAGCCCCAGCCTTTGTCCAGCAGCTCCACCAGGAGACCCATGCTGGCCATACAGCTCTCGGGGCTACGTTTGTCCATCATTTCTGCATTCCCCAGCTCTCCAGCATAGCCACAGTGGTACAGGAATAGCATGAAACACGGGCCCAGAACGACCCACATCAGGGACCTAAGGCCTCCCCTGGGGCACAAAGTGTTGGAGGGGCCGCATTTGAAATGTTGTTGTGGACTTCACTAAGATTCAGGGCTGTAAACGTCTACTGATCTCTGAGTACTTTGTCAGGCCAGGTAGAGGCCTTCCCTATCCACAGAGAGGCATAGGAAGTGGCCCCACCTCTCCTGCAGGAAATCATTCCCCAATGTGGAATCCCAATCACCATGGGATCAGATAATGGGCCAGCGTTCATGGCTCAAGAGGTGCAATTGGCATGGGGTGGAGGATCACCTAAAAGTCACCCACTGCATGCTGTCCCCAGGGCTCCAGGAAGGAGGAGTGGAAGAATCCAATTCTCAAGCAACTGTCAGGAACGCACCTACCCTGGGACCAGGTGTGACCAACTGCTTTGGTAAGAATCAGGTCCACTCCACTAGACAGACAGGGTTCTCCCTATCAGATCCCTTTAGACACTGTCCTCCCATTCTAAGGGGTAGTAGAGGAATAGCACTCTCTAACAGTTGGACAGAATCCTTCCCCACCCCCAGGGAAACTGCTCACGCCGTCACCTCCATCCAGACAACGGTACAACGGTATGGCCTTCAATTTTCAGGCTGTTCAACTAGTCTCCAAAGCCTCAACATCACTTGGAGGCTCCACATCCCCTACCAACCCCAATCCTCCGGTAAGGGTGAGAGGCCCAACAGCATTCTCAAGGATCATCTCACTAAACTTGCTATTGAACTCAGGCTGTACTGGCCCATCTCCTGCCATTGACCCTCACCCGAATTCAGGCAGCCCCTAGAGCCCCCTCAGGCCTTAGCCCCTTTGAGCTACTCTATGGGTGCCCTTTCTTAACAACCAAAGCTTTCCAAGCACTCCTCCTCCCCTGTGTCCTACCTGCCCTGTCTCACACTTCTACACAAACTCCTAAGGGAACACGCAGACCCATGCCTTCCTGTGCCATCCGTTGCCTTTGTCTCAGCACCAGGAACTGAATCAGACCCTCTTCAACAGGGTAACACAGTCTTACTTTGACAGCTGCATCCTCAATTGTTGGAACTGCACTGGACAGGACCCATATAGTCATACTACCCCAATGGAAGCCAAGCTTTGGGGCCACTCCCCGATACCATGTGTTGGTGCAGCGACTTGTGGTAGTGTTGGGGTATTTTTGCTGATGATGTCATCGGTGGTACAATTTTTCCAAAAGGAGCCGTCAATTGGCTTGGTGTATCTTCCTCCCTTCTGCTTGTCATGATCGTCCAGCTAAAATTTGGGGGCCAACAGAGGTGAGGCAAAGAACCTCACCCCCCCACTGGTACAAAGACCTCTCCACAGGTGTGGCTGTATACTGGACCGGTAGTCAGCGACGGGTAAGATCCAATTGCAATGGTACCAACCTAACGGGTAAGGACCATATGTACTATTGGACAACCTAAGGCAGGCACGGTCCCTAAGCCACATGCTTGTTGTTTAAACAGAGAGGGGGAGATGTTGAGAGCCACAGCCAAAGGGGCCCCAGCAAACTTCCAGCTGCCAGCAAACTTCCAGCTGCCGGCTGATGATTGGCTCACAGCGGCCCCAGCAACATCTAGCTGATTGGCTCCTCTGCGGTGATGCTCATTGGGCTGTTTCCCTGCCCTTTCAGACCACAGAGCTGCTCATTGGGGGACTTTTTTGGCTCCGCCCATGTGACCCAGCCAATCGGCCTCAAGAGCAGGAGGATTGTGGGAGGTGGAGAGAAGCTTGTGTTGGAGAGAGAGGCTTGTGGGAAGCCGGTGGTGGCAGTTGAGGCTCTGAGGGTTTTTCCTGAGAGGCTGTTTTGTTTGGCGTGTGTGGTTCTAAAAATAAAGTTAGTTTCTTTTGACAAGTGGCTCCTGATTGTGCCCAGCCAGACTGCGGCACCAGGTCTCCCACCTTAAGAAAGCACTTGTTCCAGGGCTGGGGATGTGGCTCAAGTGGTAGTACGCTCGCCTGGCATGTGTGTGGCCCGGGTTCTATCCTCAGCACCACATACAAACAAAGATGTTATGTCTGCTGAAAACTACAAAATAAATATTTTAAAAAATTCTCTCTCTTAAAAAAAAAAAAAAAAAGCACCGTTGAGAGTGACGGCCAGGTCAAGATAGTGCCTGGCATTTTGCCAGAAGGGGTGGCTCCTGCTGCCTCGGGTGCCTGCTACTTTTGAGTTCTCGTGGAGTTTCCATTGAGTTCCCGTTGAGTTCCTGTTGAGTTCTTGTGGAGTTCCAGTTGAGTTCACGTGGATTCTGGAATAAAGTTCATTCCTGCTTGAATCTACAAGTGGCTGGTGACCTCCCGGTTATTTGTGCCCAGCCAGACTGCGGTATTTGGTGGCCCGTATGGGGAACGCCTGAAGCTTGGGGGGAGAACAGCAGCCAATTTGGATTCCAGAGAGACTAACTAAAGTGATTTCTACAGACCAAAAAGAAGATGATTTGGCTCAAATCGATAATAGCTGATATCCAGAACTCCAGTCTGGTATCCTTACATCTGCAACAGTGGTTCTCCCACACCTGGAGGCTAATAAATGATTAACACCATTAAGGCCTATTTTAAATGTTAAAAACCTTGGGGCTTGCTTGTGGGAATACCTTCAGACCCATATGCAAGTTACAGGAAGAAGGATGGGATATCAAAAGAAGAGTCAAACCCAGGTGGTAACCAGGATGCTTCTTTCAATATCTATTTTATTATTGCCCTTTCCCACATCATTAAGTTCTATTTTGTTTTTTGAGTTCATACAGACCTAGGTTAATGTTTTGCTGATCAGTTCTATGTTTTGACTGTGGAGTTTTTGAGCATTGCAATGGGGATTTCACCTTTGAAAAGCTACAAGGCCTTTACTATTGCCTTATGTATTGTATGTTATGTGTGCACACTTATGTTTTGTGTTGTATGTCTGTATGTGCGTATGTCCATATATCATATATGAGGAGCACTCATGAAAAAATGGATCCAAATATTTTTTTTATTCACGTGATTTAAACGGTTTGATTTAAATTAGGTAAACAGCTGTTGAGAATTGTTTTAAAATGTGGTTAACAGATCTGTTTGTTTACTTTCACCTTTCCTTTTCATTATATCTAATTCTATTCAGGATACTAAATTGTTTAGAAAATTGCTTTTTTTAGTGCCTGCTGGAATGTTACATAATTTTTTCTTAGCCATCATTGCCAGAATGCCTATCTTCATCCCAGTGCCGGTGAAGACAAAGATAGAGGATGACTTAAAACCAAACTACAGCTTCTGCGATAGCTATCACAACAAACTGTAAAAACTGATGCATCAATGAATAATAACAAGTAATGCTCAATCAAGGAGTCGATTTACTTTGGGAGGAAATGGACATATTAATGGATTCCTCTGCTTTGAACTGCTTGCAGAACTTGCCTGGACTATGTATCACTTGAGTGCATTGTGAACTATCTGTTGGTGCAGTGAACTGTGGTAGTGCTGGGTATCTTTGCTGATGATGTCATCGGTGGTACAATTTTTCCAAAAGGGGCTGTCAATTGGCTTGGTGTCGTGGCATTTTGTATTCTCCCCTTTCTGCTTGTAGCAGGTTGTTTATGGTGTTTGTGTAAAAACCACTATCCACAAATATGGCTAAATTATGCCAGGCCGGTAGTCAATGATGGGTAAGATCCAATTGCAATGGTACCAACCAAAGACAGGAGGCTGATGCCTTGAGGTCAGCTCATCCGATGACGGGTAAGGACCATATGTAGTATTGGACAACCTAAGACAGGCACGGTCCCTAAGCCACATACTTGTTGTTTAAGTTAAACAAAAGAGGGGAGATGTTGAGAACCATGGCCAGGTCAAGATGGTGCCTGGCATTTTGCCAGAAGGGGCAGCTCCTGCTGCCTTGGGTGCCTGCTACTTTTGAGTTCTCGCAGAGTTCCTATTGAGTTCTCGTGGAGTTCCAGTTGAGTTCGCATGGGTTCTGGAATAAAGTTCGTTCCTGCTTGAATCTACAAGTGGCTGGTGACTTTCCAGTTATTTGTGCCCAGCCAGACTGCGGCAAAGCACTTGTTCCAAATGTCCAGTCCTGGACTTCGACCACGTTGGGGCCCACCAAACTCAAAATTTCTTGCCAACCCTCTTCTTCTTTTACTAATCATTAACCTCTGTCAAGCTTCTCTCCCAACCCACAGATGGTGCTTCTACATCCAAGCGACATGGCAGCAGGATGGCACCACCCACTCTCAGTTTATGGGTCAAGGTGATTGCCCTTCCACTGGCTGCAATCTGGTGGTCACTGTTAACATTACTGGATTCAACCAGACCACCTCATCCCACTTATGTGCAGCAATGCCTCCCCTGGCCAGGCTGGCTAAAAGCTATCCTCATTACGTGGCTGACTCCCATTCTCTCTCCCATATTAGTAATAGGGCTTCTATTAATGATTGCTCTCTGCCTCCTCAGGTTTGCCTGAAAGCACGCGGGTGAAATTGCCAGAGTGACCTAAAAACAGATGCTCCTACAACCCTATTGTTGAGAGCCACAGCCGAAGTGGCACCAGCAAACTTCCAGCTGATTGGCTGCTCTGCAGTGATGCTCATTGGTTTGTTTGCCCACCCTTTCAGACCACGGAGCTGCTCATTCGGGGACTCTTTTGGCTCCACCCATGCAACCCAACCAATCGGGCTCAAGAGCGGTTGAGAGGCTGGCTGGGAGAGCCGGAGGTGGCAGTTGGGCTCTGAGGGAATTCCTGAAGAGCTCGTGTGGTGCTGGGTGTGTGTTCTAAAAATAAAGTTCGTTTCTGCTTGACAAGTGGCTCGTGAACTGTGCCCAGCCAGACTGCGGCACCTATAGTCATTTCCCCACCGAACCGACACCCAAGCCACCCCCTATGCCTCAGGACCCCTAGCCATCAGGAAGTAGCCAAATTAAAATAGATGCCCTACATCATCAAAAAGGCCGGGATGTCGGTTTGAGGTGATTAAGCAACCCACAGGCACCAAAGAACCACCAATCAGATGCTGACTGGAATCGCCTATCAATCAGCAGGGTTTCTTGGCTAATCCTGGATCTCAGCCAGCTCCCCCAACCAACTCCAGTAGGACAAAGAACTCTAAAACCCTCTTTTTCCTGTCCCAATCCCTCCCTTCCTGCCCTAAGCCCACACAAATTCCAGTCCTGTCCAGCCCCGACACGGATTCTCCTCAGTCCCTCTTCTTACCCGCTCTGTCAGTCAGTGTTCTGCCCAGGAGCGAAATATCAATAAAGCCTGGTTCAGCAGCCTTTTTAAATCTGCCTCCTTTTGGTCACCGCCACTGCCTGACATTACAACCCTAAATAAATGTAAAGAGTTATTATGATGATTAATGGGATATGTTGTTGGAAAAGTGCTTTTGTGGACTTTTTTGGATTGTTTTTATAAGTATTTCTATTTTGAAATATTAGGTAAAGAGCTTGGGGGTTTTTGTACTAGAAGTCTGCCCTTGGAGTGTGAGAAAAAGGGAAGGAAAGTTTTGTGATGAGACTTGATATTGGGTGAGGGGAGACTCCCCACTGAAGTTAACTTTCCATCTCGCGAGAACACCATGTAATCCCTTTCCCCTCTCCCTCCCCTCCAAAGGGCACCAAATTCAAAAGTTTTCTCAACCAATCTCCATGGGACACAGCATCCACTCGCCGTTCCCGAGTCACCCTGACAATCAGCACCCACCACGTCACCTGCGCAACCTTCTTAAACTGAAGCTTGCAAGCTCATGCTCTCTGCCCTCCTGCTCTCCTCTCTCTGCTCTCTGCCTCTCCTTTTCTTTCCCTTTGAAGGGACAACCCCCCAATAAAATCTCTTGGTTGAATCTCCCTCTCAGGTGAGTCACACACTTTCACTTGAGACAAGGATTCTTGACCTGTAGAGAAGTAAATTTTATTTTCTCTAATTTTTTATTATATATATATATATATATATATATATGTGTGTGTGTGTGTGTGTGTGTGTGTGAGAGAGAGAGAGAGAGTGTGTGTGTGAGAGAGAATATTCAGTTTATACTTAACCTCTTTGCTACATTCTTGTCCTATCACCAGATTGTCCTACAGATCCGAATGGCTATAACTCAGCTGCTGGGGACAAAAGACTTTAGCTGCTGTTCCCTTAACGGGGCCTGTAACTAGACCCACATTTTCACCCTTAAACCATCTGGCCTGAAGACCCGGAGGAGGAGCTCAGCCAGCCAGCCGGCAGACCCAGAGGAGGAGCTGGCGTGGGCTGCTGGGGTGCAGACCAGAGGAGGCACAGAACACAGAGGCTTTGCTTGCGGGTCACCAGACAGAGCTCTGGACAAACATAAGATCTCCCCAGCACCCCCCACCTCACCAAACACCTTACGAGGGAAACAGATGGAACCCACCTTGGAAAATCTCATCAACCCTTAAAACCCTTGGTGTGGCTACCAACAAGGTTCTGTGGCTGATCCAGGTACCCAGTTTCCAACTCTCCCACCCTTAGCTGTAAAAATACAGCTAACTTTTGGGGGGTATAGCTATTAGCGCAAAACAACAACTGTATAGGCAACTGGTTTCCATCTCAGAGACTAAGAGTAGGGAGACTACAGGTGGAAGCTCAAATCCTCTCACACTGGCTACCTCCACCACCCTGAACACAGAGACTCAAGCTAAGAATACACAACGCCACCTACTGGAAGAAAAGAAAATAGAGTTCTGAGAGACTTTTTTTCTTTCTTTCTTTTCTTCTCTCTCTCTTTTCATCCATTCATCCAGTCTCTTCTACCCTTCCCCCTCTGGTCCTCACAACCTCAACATATGTGAAACCAAGAACTGTGCATGAAATAGGACTTTAACAACTGAATCACCAGAATAATATAATATAGAGGAATTGCATATACCCCACTGCCTCCCCCTTTTTTTCTCTTACTTTCTCTTTTTCCCTCTTTTGTCTCTTTCTTTCCTTGTTTTTTTTTTCCTTCTTACTCCCTCTATCCCACTTTCAACCCCCTAACTTTTACTATTTATATATAGCGTAATTTTCTAAATACAGATAAGAGTTTGAATCTATACATTCTTCCATAAATTACCAGTCTATTGATTAGACAGCTCCAAAGTTACTAAATTAGATTAACCCCATACCCTCACTCCTTTCCCCCTAAACATAACATCCTACATCTGAAATTCAGTTTTCTATATGCCACCAGAAATGGCATGCCTTTTATGAAACTAATGACTATATTTTTAAACAATAATTGAAGCCAACATCTGTAGACAGAGAGTCTAACTATAAATGTAGTAATAATGAAAACTTCCACTTAGATAATATACTATTGATATTGGGAACTGTTAACATTGTCTTTCACCACAAAAGAGAGATTTTGGAGCTATATAAGAGCAATATAAATATATAGGGGGAAAATCATTAACACAACAGTTTCACAAAGTTGAAAAGAAACGTGAGCAGTATGAAAAGACAAGGAAAGAAAGGTCCACAAACAATGCAGGTCAATTCAACTTAGAAGAGGTAATATCTGCAGCAGATGGAATATCAGATAAAGAGTTCAGGATATACATGCCTCAGATGATCTGGCGTCTCAAGGAACACATTAGACAGCAAAATCAGACAATGAAAGATCACTTTGACAATGAATTACATAAATAAATCCAAGAAGGAAAAGATCAACTATACAGGGAGATAGAGGCTATAAAAAAAACAGAAATCCTGGAAATGAAGGAAATAATAAACCAAATTAAAAACTCAAATGAGAGTATTACTAGCAGAGTAGAACACTTAGAAGATAGAACATCAGACAACGAAGACAAAGTATATCAACTTGAAAAGAACACAGACAGCTCAGCGAGACTGTTAAGAAACCATGAGCAGAACAGAACATCCAAGAAATATGGGATAACATAAAGAGACCAAACTTAAAAGAGTTACTGGGATACAGGAAGGTATAGAGGTCCAAATCAAAGGAATCAGCAATCTGTTCAATTAAATAATACTAGAAAATTTCCCAGACTTGAAGAATGAAACATTATTCCAAATCCTAGAAGCCTACAGAACGCCCAATGTGCAAAATCACAAGAGATCCACACCAAGACACATTATAATGAAGATGCCCAACATACAGAATAAGGAGAGAATCTCAAAAGCCACAAGAAAGAGGAAGCAGATTATATTTAGGGGTAAACCAATCAGGATAACAGCTGATCTTTCAACACAGACTCTGAAAGCTAGAAGATCCTGGAACAACATATTTCATACACTGAAAGAAAATGGGTTCCAACCAAGAATCTTGTATCCAGTGAAATTAAGCTTCAGGATTGAAGATGAAATTAAAACCTTCCACGATAAACAAAAGTTAAAAGAATTTGCAGCTAGAAAACCAGCACTTCAAAACATCCTTGGCAAAACATTACATGAAGAGGAAATGGAAAATAATAATGAAAAACTGTTGGAGGCGGTGACCAAGTCAAGATGGCGCCTGGCAGTTTGCCAGGAGAAGTGGCTAGTGAGGGAACACCACTGAGCCATCAAGATGGTGGGGACTCCTTATTGGCTGATTACTGTATCTGTAGGGGAGCAATGCTATGATTGGATGATGCTGATTGAGTCATGCTTTATGTAAATCAGTTATATATATATATATATATATATATATATATATATATATATATATATATATATATATATATATCTCTGTTGTTCCGCAATAAAGCAGTTCCTGCTTCAACCTTCACAGTTGCTTGTCACCTCTCGGTTACTTTGCCCAGCTGGACTTCGGCAAAAACAACAGTGGGAGGTAGTACAGTAAAGTAAAAACTAATCAAAGAGGAAAAACAATTCAGGTTAAGTAACAAAAATAAACAAATATGGCTAGAAATACAAACGATATCTCAATAGTAACCCTAAATGTTAATGGCTTAAACTCACCAATCAAAAGACATAGGCTAGTAGACTGGATTTAAAAAAAAAGAATCCAACAATATGCTGCCTACAGGAGACTCATCTGATAAGAAAAAACATAAACAGACTGAAGGTGAAAGGTTGGGAAAAATCATACCACTCACATGGACCTCAGAAGCAAGCAGGGGTGTCCATACTCATATCAAATAAAATAGACTCCAAGCCAAAGTTAATCAAAATGGATAAAGGAGGACACTACATGCTGCTCAAGGGAACTATTCACCAACAAGATGTAACAATCATTAATATATGTACCCCAAAAAATGGTGCAGCTATGTCCATCAAACAAACTCTTCTCAAGTTCAAGAGTCAAATAGACCACAACACAATAATCATGGGAGATTTTAACACACCTCTCTCACCACAGGACAGATCTTCTAAACAAAAGTTGAATAAAAAAACTATAGAACTCAAAATAAAGGTATTGTGTACAATTAAAAAATAAAATATTAAAAAAATGTTATATTCTTTTTTAAAAAAAGAACGAAAAGAAACTATAGAACTCAATAATACAATTAATAACTTAGACTTAATTGACATATATAGAATATACCACCCAACATCAAGCAGATACCCTTTTTTCAGGAGCACATGGATCCTTCTCAAAATAGACCATATATTATGTCACAGGGCAAATCTTAGCAAATACAAAGGAATAGAGATACTACCATGCATTTTTCTGATCATAATGGAATGAAATTGGAAACCAATGATAAAATAAGGAAGAAAAATTCCTACATCACATGGAGAATAAACAATATGCTACTGAATGAACAAAGGGTTACAGAAGACATCAAAGAGGAAATTAAAAAATTCTTAGAGGTAAATGAAAACTCAGACACAACATATCAAAATCTTTGGGACACTCTGAAAGCAGTACTAAGAGGAAAATTTATTTCATGGAGTTCATTCCTTAAAAGAAGGAAAAACCAACAAATAAATTACCTCACACTACATCTCAAATCCCTAGAAAAAGAAGAACAAATCAGCAGCAAATGCAGTAGAAGGCAAGAAATAATTAAAATCATAGCTGAAATCAATGAAATCGAAACAAAAGAAACAATTGAAAAAATTAACAAAACTAAAAGTTGGTTCTTTGAAAAAATAAATAAGATTGATATACCATTAGCCATGCTAATGAAGAGAAGAAGAGAGAGAACCCAAATTACTAGCTTACAGGATGAAAAAGGCAACATCACAACAGACACTTCAGAAATATAGAAGATAATTAGAAATTATTTTGAAACCCTATACTCTATTAAAATAGAAGATAGTGAAGGCATCGATAAATTTCTTAAGTCATATGATCTGCTCAGATTGAGTCAGGAGGATATAAACAACTTAAACAGACCAATATCAATTGAGGAAATAGAAGAAGCCATCAAAAGATTACTAACCGGGGGACCCAACATTGCGGCGGGCGGGGAGGCAGCGCTTTCAGTACCTCCTCAATAAAGGGGTCAGAGAGACGCATTAATACGCTTAGATTCCACCTGCTGAGAAACTTCTAGCAAAATTCCGCTGAAGTGAGACCTGCCATGAATTAGTAGGATTGTTGGAGGTGACAGTTTGCCCCAGACGAGTGAATCTCCGCCACACAGCGCAGAGGTCCAGACCAGCCGCCTGCCGCCACGCGGCTCAGCAGGCGTAGCGCAGGGACCCTATGAAGAGGTCTCTAACCAAGCCTTCATGAAATAGCGAACCGGGAACCGAAACCAACCGAGATTGGGTCAGACCAGAGACAGGCCAGTCCAACCCTCCCTTCAGACACTTCAGCAAGGAGCCTGGGGCCCGCCATAGCAGAGAGGTGACGTCACCAGAGTTCGGCCGACGAGATTCCTTCCCAGCGGAATCCGCTTTAGCAGGTGTGTGACTCCCACCCCCACCAGATACAAACAGCCGGGAAACCTCAAAAATCTCTCTGTGGGCGTGACTGTAGGGGCCGGGGGACTCCCGACCCCCAACTCCCCCTACCACCAGCGAAGTGGACGTGACTGTAGGGGCCGAGAGAAGCAGAGGGGATTCTCGATACCCAACTCCCCTTACCACCAGCGGCAACACCCAAGGTCTTATCCGCCAGTTTCCGAGGGCGTGGCCACCAAAGGGGTCCCGAAAAATTAAACTGTCGGTTCCCAGATCACCATTCCAGAGCACTGGAGCTAAGATGAATGACAGAGAGTGCGCTCAGTCATTCGGGAAATAGGGCACGTGGTGGGGCTGCAAGTGTAACCAGATCCTTGGGGAACCGCCTCCAGTGAGCAGGACCTGGCTGGCTGGCAGAAGGAAGGTGGGGAGGGACCAGAGAAGTGAAACGGCTCTGGACTAACAGGATTGAGAGACTCCCAGGAACCGCCTTACAGGGATTGCTGTCGGCACATAGAGGGCAGAAGCTCAGCTCGGAGGCCACAGCTCCACCTACTGGAAGAGAAGAAAATAGATCTCTAAGACTTCATTTTTTTTTTAATTTCTATTTTATTAGGTTTTTTTTCTTTTCTCCCCTTTTCCTTCTTTCTTTCCCTTTTCAAGTTTTATTATTCTTTCCATTCTCCTCTATTCTATCTATCTCCCTCTCCTTCTTTCTTTTTAAGAGCACCTTCCTTCCCCTACCCCCCAACTTTCATCCCAAGCATTACATCTTCCATTACGTGTAATTATGTAAATGCAAATAGGTGAATGTTTCAAGGCTGTCTATAGGGCTCCTAAATACCTAGCTATTACCAAACACCCTGATCCAATCTCCTGTTAATATCCCCCTTCAGTAGAGCAATCTCCAAAGTAGCCAAGACATACTAACCCTCATACCATCATAGCACCTAACCTAAACATAAAGTCCTAAGACCAAACAACAAATCACTATATGCATACAGAATCCGGAAGCCTTTTATGAATTGAATGAATCAGCTTTAAAGTACAATAAAGCCCAACATTTCTAGGCATAGTCTCCCACCACAAAGGAGAGACCACAGAGATATATAAAACCAAAACAAATTTATAGGAGAAAACAGAAACACAGCAGTTAAACAGAGTTGGAAAGTAATATGAACAACATGAAAAAACAAGGGAAAAAAGGATTACAAACAATGCAGGACAACTTAAATCTACAGAAGAACCTAGAGGCATCAGAAAAATGGACAGAGAAAGAACTCAAGGCATACCTGACTCAGATGGAATGGAATTGTAGAGAAGTCATTAGACAGCAAGTCCAAACAATGAAAGAATACTTTGAAAACGAATTGCATAAGCAAATTCAAATTGCAAAGAAGGAACTCTACCAGGAGATAGAGATTTAAAAAAAAAATCAAATAGTAATCCTAGAAATGCAGGAAACCATAAACCAAATTAAAAACTCAAACGAGAATATTACAAATAGACTAGATCAAATAGAAGTTAGAACATCAGATAATGAAGACAAAGTTTATCTACTCGAAAAGAATATAGTCAATGCAGAAAGGATGTTAGAAAATCATGAGCAATCCATGCAAGAGATATGCGATGTCATAAAAAAACCAAACTTGAGAGTCATTCGGATAGAAGAAGGTATAGAGGTTCAAACCAAAGGAATGAACAACCTGTTGAATGAAATAATCTTAGAAAACTTCCCAGATTTGAAAGATGGAATGGATTGCCAAATCCTGGAGGCCTACAGGACCCCAAACATACAAAACCATAATAGACCAACTCCAAGACACATAATTATGAAGATATCCAACATACAGAACAAGGAGAGAATATTAAAAGCTATGAGAGAAAGGAGGCAGATTACATTCAGGGGTAAACCAATTAGGTTAACAGCTGATTTTTCATCACAGACCTTGAAAGCGAGAAGATCCTGGAACAACGTATTTCAAACACTGAAAAATAATGGATTCCAACCAAGAATACTGTATCCAGCAAAACTAAGCTTCAGATTTGACAATGACATTAAAATATTTCACGATAAACAAAAGTTAAAAGAACTTGCAGCCAGAAAACCAGCACTGCAAGGCATTTTGAGCAAAACATTACAAGAAGAGGAATTGAAAAACAGCACCCAAAACTAATAGTGGGAGGTAACTCAGTAAAGGGGGAAAAAATAACCAAAGAGGAAAAACTAGCCAAATTAAAATAAATAAATAAATAAATAAGCATGACTGGAAGTACAAACCATATATCAATAGTAACCCTAAACGTTAATGGCTTAAATTCACCAATCAAGAGACATAGGCTGGTAACCTGTCTTAAAAAAAACAAATCCAACAATATGCTGCCTTCAGGAGACTCATATGATAGGAAAAGACATACACAGGCTGAAGGTGAAAGGTTGGGAAAAATCATACCACTCACATGGTCCTCGGAAGCAAGCAGGAGTGGCCATACTCATATCGAATAAAATCAACTTCAAACCTAAGTTAATCAAAAGGGATAAAGAAGGACACTATATACTGTTAAAAGGAACCATTCACCAACAAGACATAACAATTATAAATATGTATGCACCAAACAATGGTGCTGCAATATTCATAAAACAAACTCTCCTCAAGTTCAAGAGTCAAATAGACCACAACACAATAATTATGGGTGACTTCAACACACTGCTCTCTCCATTAGACACATCCTCCAGAAAAAAGCTGAATAAAGAAACTATAGAACTCAATAACACAATCAATAACCTAGAATTAACCGACATACAGAATATATCAACCATCATCAAGTGGATACACGTTCTTCTCAGCAGCACATGGATCCTACTCAAAGACAGACCATATATTATGCCATATGGCAACCCTTAGTAAATATAAAGGTATGGAGATAATACCATGCATCTTATCTGATCATAATGGAATGAAACTGGAAATCAATGATAAAAGAAGGAAGGAAAAATCCTGCATCACCTGGAAAATGAACAATATGTTACTGAATGATCAATGGGTTACAGAAGACATAAAGGAGGAAATCAAAAAATTCTTAGAGATAAACGACAATACAGACACAACATATCGGAATCTATGGGACACAATGAAAGCAGTTTTAAGAGGGAAATTCATTGCCTGGAGTTCATTCCTCAAAAAAAGAAAAAACCAACAAATAAATGAACTCACACTTCATCTCAAAACCCTAGAAAAGGAAGAGCAAAACAACAGCAAATGTAGTAGAGCGGAAATCAACGAAATTGAAACAAAAAAAAAAAAACCATTGAAAAAATTGATAAAACTAAAAGTTGGTTCTTCGAAAAAATAAGTAAGATCGACAGACCCTTAGCCATGCTAATGAAGAGAAGAAGAGAGAGAACTCAAATTACTAACATACGGGATGAAAAAGGCAATATCACAACGGACACTACAGAAATACAGAAGATAATTAGAAAGTATTTTGAAACCCTATATTCCAATAAAATAGAAGATAGTGAAAATATCAATAAATTTCTTAAGTCATATGATCTGCCCAGATTGAGTCAGGAAGACACACACAATTTACACAGACCAATAACAAAGGAGGAAATAGAAGAAGCCATCAAAAGACTACCAACCAAGAAAAGCCCTGGACCGGATGGGTATACAGCGGAGTTTTATAAAACCTTCAAAGAAGAATTAATACCAATACTTTTCAAGCTATTTCAAGAAATAGAAAAAGAAGGAGCTCTTCCAAATTCATTCTATGAGGCCAACATCACCCTGATCCCGAAAACAGACAAAGACACTTCAAAGAAAGAAAACTACAGACTAATATCTCTAATGAACTTAGATGCAAAAATCCTGGCGAATCGAATACAAAAGCATATCAAAAAAAATTGTGCACCATGATCAAGTAGGATTCATCCCTGGGATGCAAGGCTGGTTCAATATATGGAAATCAATAAATGTTATTCACCACATCAATAGACTTAAAGATAAGAACCATATGATCATCTCGATAGATGCAGAAAAAGCATTCGACAAAGTACAGCATCCCTTTATGTTCAAAACACTAGAAAAACTGGGGATAACAGGAACTTAGCATACCTCAACATTGTAAAAGCTATATATGCTAAGCCTCAGGCTAGCATCATTCTAAATGGAGAAAAACTGAAGGCATTCCCTCTAAAATCTGGAACAAGACAGGGATGTCCTCTCTCACCACTTCTATTCAATTTAGTTCTTGAAATACTAGCCAGAGCAATTAGACAGACAAAAGAAATTAAAGGCATAAAAATAGGAAAAGAAGAACTTAAATTATCACTATTTGCGGATGATATGATACTATATCTAACAGACCCAAAAGGGTCTACAAAGAAACTACTAGAGCTAATAAATGAATTCAACAAAGTGGCAGGATATAAAATCAACATGCATAAATCAAAGGCATTCCTGTATATTAGCAACAAAACTTCTGAAACGGAAATGAGGAAAACCACTCTATTCACAATATCCTCAAAAAAAATAAAATACTTGGGAATCAACCTAACAAAAGAGGTGAAAGATTTATACAATGAAAACTACAGAACCCTAAAGAGAGAAATAGAAGAAGATCTTAGAAGATGGAAAAATATACCCTGTTCATGGATAGGCAGAACTAACATCATCAAAATGGCGATATTACCCAAAGTTCTCTATAGGTTTAATGCAATGCCAATCAAAATCCCAACGGCATTTCTGTAGAAATAGATAAAGCTGTTAGAGTCTGTAAACAAGTCAGGATGGCACCTGGCATTTTTCCAGAGAAATGTTAGAGTCTGTAAACAAGTCTGGATAGTGCCTGGCAAAATGCCAGAGGGAGTGGTTTGTGAAGTAACACTAGCAAGCCATTAAGTGTGGAGATTCCTTATTGGTTGACTGATGTATCTAGTTTATGCTAATTAGATAAGCTGTGTGGAATGTATAAATACTGCTCCTGTCCTGCAATAAATGGCTCCCACTCCTGCTGTATCAACGTACAGAAGTTATTCGTCACCCCCCAGTTATTTTGCTGCAGCCGGCCAGCGGCATAAAGCAAACATGAAATTCATCTGGAAAAATCAGAGACCCAGAATAGCTAAAATAATTCTAAGCAGGAAGAGTGAAACTGGTGGTATAGTGATACCAGATTTTAAACTGTATTACAGAGCAATAGTAACAAAAACAGCATGGTACTGGTACCAAAACAGGCTAGTAGACCAATGGTACAGAACAGAGGACACAGAGACCAATCCACAAAATTACAACTTTCTAATATTTGATAAAGGGGCTAAAAGCATGCAATGGAGGAAGGATAGCATCTTCAACAAATGGTGCTGGGAAAACTGGAAATCCATATGCAACAAAATGAAGCTGAATCCCTTTCTCTCGCCATGCACAAAAGTTAACTCAAAATGGATCAAAGAGCTTGATATCAAATCAGAGACTCTGCATCTGATAGAAGAAAAAGTTGGCTCCGATCTACATATTGTGGGGTCGGGCTCCAAATTCCTTAATATGACACCCATAGCCCAAGAGTTAATAACAAGAATAAACAAATGGGACTTACTTAAACTAAAATGTTTTTTCTCAGCAAGAGAAACAATAAGAGAGGTAAATAGGGAGCCTACATCCTGGGAACAAATTTTTACTCCTCACACTTCAGATAGAGCCCTAATATCCAGAGTATACAAAGAACTCAAAAAATTAAACAATAAGATAACAAATAACCCAATCAACAAATGGGCCAAGGACCTGAACAGACACTTCTCAGAGGAGGACATACAATCAATCAACAAGTACACGAAAAAATGCTCACCATCTCTAGCAGTCAGAGAAATGCAAATCAAAACCACCCTAAGATACCATCTCACTCCAGTAAGATTGGCAGCCATTATGAAGTCAAACAACAATAAGTGCTGGCGAGGATGTGGGGAAAAGGGTACACTTGTACATTGCTGGTGGGACTGCAAATTGGTGCAGCCAATTTTGAAAGCAGTATGGAGATTCCTGGGAAAGCTGGGAATGGAACCACCATTTGACCCAGCTATCGCCCTTCTCGGACTAATCCCTGAAGACCTTAAAAGAGCGTACTATAGGGATACTGCCACATCAATGTTCATAGCAGCACAATTCACAATAGCAAGACTGTGGAACCAACCTATATGCCCTTCAATAGATGAATGGATAAAAAAGAAAATGTGGCATTTATACACAATGTAGTATTACGCAGCACTAAAAAATGACAAAATCATGGAATTTGCAGGGAAATGGATGGCATTAGAGCAGATTATGCTAATTGAAGCTAGCCAATCCCTAAAAAACAAATGCCAAATGTCTTCTTTGATATAAGGAGAGCAACTAAGAACAGAGCAGGGAGGAAGAGCATGAGGAAAAGATTAACATTAAACAGAGACGAGTGGTGGGAGGGAAAGGGAGAGAGAAGGGAAATTGCATGGAAATGGAAGGAGACCCTCATTGTTGCACAAAATTACATATAAGAGGTTGTGAGGGGAAAGGGGAAAAAAACAAGGGAGAGAATTGAATTACAGGCAGATGGGGTAGAGAGAGAAGATGGGAGGGGAGGGGGGATAGTAGGGGATAGCAAATGTAGCAGAATACAACAGTCACTAATATGGCATTATGTAAAAATGTGGATGCGTAACCGATGTGATTCTGCAATTTGTATTTGGGGTAAAAATGGGAGTTCATAACCCACTTGAATCAAGTGTATGAAAGATGATATGTCATGAGCTTTGTAATGTTTTGAACAACCAATAAATAAAAGAAGGAACAAATTATTGATATATGAAAGACCATGTATGAAGCTCAAATGCATTAGAGATGCAAAAGAAGCCATATGAGCCCATTTATATGCTTGTGTTAATCTGCTTTTCATTACTGTAATAAAACACCTGACATAATAAAAAAATAAAAAGATTACCAACCAAGAAAAGCCCAAGACTGGACAAGACCTTTAAAGAAGGACTAATACCAATACTCTTCAATCTATTTAAGGAGATAGAAAAAGAGGGAGTACTTCCAAATTCATTCTACGAGGCCAACACCACCCTGATTCCAAAACCAGATAAAGACACTTCAAAGAAAGAAAACTTCAGACCAATATCCCTAATGAATACAGATGCAAAAATCCTCAATAAAATTCTGGCAAATCGGATACAAAAATATCAAAAAGATCTCGCACCATGACCAAGTGGGATTCATCCCCGGGATGCAAGGCTGGTTCAATATACGGAAATCAATAAATGTAATTCACCACATCAATAGGCTTAAAGATAAGAACCATATGATAATCTTGACAGATGCAGAAAAAGCATTCAATAAAATACAGCATCCCTTTATGTTCAAAATTCTAGAAAAAAATAGGGGTAACAGGAACTTACCTCAACATTGTAAATGCTATGTACGCTAAGCCTCAGGCCAGCATCATTCTAAATGGAGAAAAATTGAAGGCATTCCCTCTAAAATCTGGAACAAGACAGGGATGCCCTCTCTCACCACTTCTATTCAACATAGCACTTGAAACACTAGCCAGAGCAATTAGACAGATGAAAGAAATTAAAGGCATAGATATAGGAAAAGAAGAACTTAAATTAGCACTATTTGCCGATGACATGATCCTATACCTAGCAGACCCAAAAAGTTCTACCAAGAAACTTCTAGAACTAGTAAATGAATTCAGCAAATTCAACACCCATAAATCAAAGGCATTCCTGTATATCAGTGACAAATTCTCTGAAATGGAAATGAGGACAACTACCTCATTCACAATATCCTCAAAAAAAAAAAAATACCTGGGAATCAATCTAAAAAAGAGGTGAAAGATCTATACAATGAAAACTACAGAATCCTAAAGAAAGAAATAGAAGAAGACCTTAGAAGATGGAAGGATATACCTTGCTCATGGATAGGCAGAATTAATATTATTAAAATGGCCACATTACCAAAAGCACTTTACAGATTCAATGCAATTCTGATCAAAATCCCAATGGCATTCCTTGCAGAAATAGAAAAATCAATCATGAAATTCATCTGGAAAAATCAGAGACCCAGAATAGCTAAAATAATTCTAAGCAGGAAGAGTAAAACTGGTGGTATAGTGATACCAGATTTTAAATTGTACTACTGAGCAATAGTAACAAAAACAGCATGGTACTGGTACCAAAACAGGCTGGTAGACCAATGGTACAGAATAGAGGACACAGAGACCAATCCACAAAATTACAACTACCTTATATTAGGCAAAGATGCTAAAAGCATGCTCTGGAGAAAGGATAGCATCTTCAACAAATGGTGCTGGGAAAACTGGAAATCCATATGCAACAAAATGAAATTGAATCCCTTTCTCTCACCATGCACAAAAGTTAACTCAAAATGGATCAAGGAGCTAGGAATCAAACCAGAGACTCTGCGTCTAACAGAAGAAAAAGTTGACCTTAATCTCCATCATGTGGGGGCACACCCCAAATTCCTTAATAAGACACCTATAGCACAAGAGTTAAAACCAAGAATCAACAAACGGGACGAATTCAAACTAAAAAGTTTTTTCTCAGCAAGAGAAATAATATGTGAGGTGAATAGGGAGCCTACTTCCTGGGAACAAATTTTTACCCCTCACACATCAGATAGAGCTCTAATCTCTAAGAGTATACAAAGAACTCAAAAAAGTTAAACAACAAAAAAATAAATAAATAACCCAATCAACAAATGGGCAAAGGACTTGAACAGACACTCAGAAGAGGATATACAATCAACAAATACATGAAAAAATGCTCACCATCTCTAGCAATCAGAGAAATGCAAATTAAAACTACTCTAAGATACCATTCTCACTTCAATAAGAATGGCAGCCATTATGAATTCAAACAACAATACATGCCATAGAGGATGTGGGGAAAAAGGTACACTCATATATTGCTGGTGGGACTGCAAATTGGTGCAGCCAATTTAGAAAGCAGTATGGAGATTCCTGGGAAAGCTGGGAATGGAACCACCATTTGACCCAGCTATTCCCCTTCTCAGACTATACCCAAAAGACCTAAAAGGAGCATACTACAGGGACACAGCCACATCAATGTTTATAGCAGCACAATTCACAGTAGCTAGACTGTGGAACCAACCTAGATGCCCTTCAATAGATGAATGGATAAAAAAAATGTGGCATTTATACACAATGGAATATTACTCAGCACTAAAAAATAACAAGATCATGGCATTTGCATGGAAATGGATGGCATTAGAGCAGATTATGCTAAGTGAAGTTAGCCAATCCTTAAAAAACAAATGCTGAATGTCTTCTCTGATATAAGGGGGGTGACTCAAAATGGGATAGGGAGGAGGAGCATGAGAAGAAGATTACCACTAAATAGGGAAGAGAGGTGGGAGGGAAAAGGAGGCAGAAGAGGAATTTCACAGAAGATGGAAGGAGACCCTCATCATTATACAGAATACATGTATGATGTTGTGAGGAGAAAAAAAAAAAGAAGTGTGTCACATTAGATTGGGTACAAAGATGTGATGGGAGGGGAGGGGAAGGGGGGATAGGAAGGGCAGCAGAATAAAATAGACATTATGATTGCTGTATGCATATAGGTGACTCTATGACCAGTGGGATTCTGCAACCTGTACAATCAGAAAAATGAGAAATTATACCCCATTTGATTCAAATGTATGAATTGTCAAGATCATTGTACTGTCATGTGTAACTAATAAAAAAAAAAAACTCACCTGGCCTGGGTGCCAAACACAGACTGCCTTAAGATCTGATAGTAACATTGGCATCTGCCGTTAAAACTCACTTTTCCAGGCCCACGTGCTGCAAGGGACAATACCAAAGGAGAAGACAAGCTGCAAGCACAGGTCACAGAGACTAGGCAAAGCCACTACCTGCCCGTTGGATCCTGCCCATTGGGGAAATACAAATAAATAAACCAGGTGAGGGAAGCTCAGGGAGCCTTTGCCTGGACAATGGGCAGTGGGCTCCATGATGTTTTCCATCACTTCCGCCGGAAGCCTAGAGGAGCAGCCTTCCTGGTTCTGCCTACCACATTTTCATGGGCTTCCCATTGGTCCTTCTACTGTCACTCAGACAGGACTTCTGGTCCCACCTTTCAGCCCCTAACCTATACTTCCTATTTCAGAGTTGCTGCCAGGAGCTATGCAGAGACTACATTTTTAAGAATGCCCACCTGTAAATGCTAACGAAAGGCATCTTTTTCAGGCAAAATCTAATTCCACGAGTTTCTACATTGCATCCCTAAATTTTTTTTTTTTTAGAGTTAAATAACCTGAATTTTCTCTATGGTTATGTTCCTATGTAATACTATTGATGAGAGGTATCCAACATATGCTTCTTTATATTTTGTCTTTAATTTTGAAGGTTATGAGGATACATCTGCTTGTGGCAGGAAGAAAAGCTGGCAGTGTTCCTGTGATAATCAGGTATCTTTATTTTTTTCAATTCTAACTATGTAATTATAAAAATTTTTTTTAAAAAAATTACCCAAGTATTTCAGCTACATCACGTGACGTCACATATAAGAGTGCAGTCCTGGGGGGGGACCCAAGATGGTGGAATAGAGGAGGTACTGCTTCTGGCTGCTCTGTGGAATTACACCAAGAAAACAGTCAGGCGGCGTCTCCACGGGTTCTCACCTAGATGGAATACAACATCTCAGAGCCTGCGACAGGACCCCTATACAGCGGATTTTCGCAGAAACCATCAGAGCTGTGTTAAGTAAGCCTCTGTGTTCCACTAAGACTCTGGACTCTGGACCCAAAGCCCGCAATTCTAGCGCATACACAGCTCTCAAGCAGCATAGCAGAATCACCTCATCAGCACCTTTGCAGAACTGCAGACTGCACTGCGCTCCCACGCAGGCCACTCAGCTGCTATTTAGCCACAGCACAAGGTCATCCCAGCTCCCCGCACCTCACCAGACACCCCAGCACTGGAAGCAGACCAACTCCATCTTGGAAAACCTCTGTGGCAATTTTTTGGTGGGCATTTTTTGGTGGGCGTGACTATCAGCTCCAACCTCCGTTTGACCAGGCAACCACAGCAAAGCCAGTCTTCTGGGTAGGCATCCCCTGGGATTGAGCTACACTCACCTATTCTTTTGTAATCCTACCCCTTTGCCTTGTTTGGGTTAGAATGTTCCATGGAAACTCCCTTTGTGTGTCCCCTTCTCTTGCTCTGCCTTTGGGTATGGCCTTCCTCAAGTCAGTCAATCTGCTGACAGCAGACATCATGAAACTAGACTCAACCCCCTGAAAACTGATGCCTTGCCTCATTTGAATGGCTTCTCCCCAATAAAAGGGTTCAGCACATGCTAGTCTCTCCCTTTCTCTGCTCTCTCTTTTTCTGTGGACCCTTAAGGTCAGAGAAGCCATTACTGGACCCAAATAAAAAGGTATCTCTGTCCTGGAGTGACCTTGAATGAGTCATGAGAAAAACAACACTCCTTGATTTATACCCAAAGGACTTGAAAACAGCATACTACAGGGACACAGCCACATCAATGTTTATAGCAGCACAATTCACAATAGCTAAATTGTGGAACCAACCCAGATGCCCTTCAGTAGATGACTGGATAGGGAAACTTTGATATATATACACAATGGAACATTAATCAGCATTAAAAGAGAATAAAATCATGGCATTTGCAGGTTAAATGGATGGAGTTAGAGAATATAATGCTAAGTGAAGTAAGCCAATCCCAAAAAACCAAAGGCCAAATGTTTTCTTTGATATAAGGATGATGACTCATAATGACAATGGGGGGAACATGGGAGGAATGGAGGGACTTTAGATAGGGCAAAGGGGAGGGAAGGGAATGGAGGGGGCAAGGGGGTTGGAACGATGGTGGAATGAGTTACACATCATTACCCTAAGTACATTATGAAGACACAAACAGTGTGAAAATACTTTGTGTACAGTGACTTGAAAAATTGTGCTCTATGTGTAATATAAAATGAACTGCATTCTGCCATCATGTATAACAAATTAGAATAAATTATAAAAAAAAGAATGAATTGGAAAATCAAATACAAGAGGCTTACAGGACACCAAATATACAAAATTACAACAGATCTACAGCAAGGCACATTATAATGAAAATGCCTAGCATACAGAATAAGGATAGACTCTTAAAGCCACAAGAGAGAGGAATCAGATCACACGGGGGAACCAACTTGAATCTCAGCAGATTTTTCAACCCAGACCCTTAATGCCAGGAGATCCTGGAACAACATATACTAAGCTCTGAACAAAAATGAGTCCAACCAAGAATCTTATACCAGCAAAAATTAAGCTTCAGACTTGATGATGAAATAAAAACCTTTCATGATAAACAAAAGTTAAAAGAATTTACAATGAGAAAGCCTGCACTACAAAGCATTCTCACAAAATATTCTAGGAGGAGGAAATGAAAAACAACAATGAAAATCAGGAATTTTAACAGATCAATTTCAAGCAAGGAAACAGAAGAAACCATCAAAAGCCTACAAACCAAGAAAACCCAGGACCAAAGGGATTCTCAGCCAAGTTCTACAAGACCTTCCAAGAAAAATTAACACCAATACTCCTCAAATTATTTCATGAAATAGAAAAGAGTTTCCTTCCAAACTAATTCTTATGACACTAGCATCACCCTGATATCAAAACCAGACAAAGACCCATCAAAGAAAGAAACTTCAGACCAATATCTGTGATGAGCATAGACACAAAAATTCTCAATAAAATCCTGGCTAATCATATACAAAGACATATTAAAAATGCAGCGCACCATGATCAAGTGGGGTTCATCCTATGATGCTGGGTTGGTTGAACATACCTGTGTCAGGAGCTGCCCTGGGTGCAGAAGCCTGAAGTCCTGAAGCACTGAGTTCTGACCATTTATTGCCTCAGTCTGGAACAGCAGCAACAGGCAGCAGTGACTTGGGCGTTACTCCACTCGGATAATGAGGTGTGGTGGCTCCAGGTGTAGTTACACTCACCTATCCCTTTATAATCCTACCCCTTGCCTCTTTTGAATGACTTCTTCCCAATAAAGGGATTCAAGACATGCTCCTGTCTCTCTTTCTTGCCTGCCTTGCCCGCCTTGTAGGAGCTGCAGCTGAGGAGGACTCTAAAGTCACAACTGAGCAACTGTTGGGAACCCACCTACCATGGGACCAGGTGTGGCCAACTGCTTTGGTAAGAATCAGGTCCAGCCCCACTAGACAGGGTTCTCCCCATTGGATCCTTTATGGATGCCCTCCTCCCATTCTAAGGGGTACGAGAGGAGATCTAAAGGAACTGGGCACCATCACACTGAGGCAGCAGATGCAGGCCCCACTCAGCCCTGACCACATACACCACTGAGTTGGGAACAGCTACCCATGACCACTGATGCCCACCCTTTAAACCAGGAGAAGCTGTTTGGGTGAAAGAATGCCATGTCCAACCCCTAGAGCCTCTTTGGAGGGGTCCATTTCCTGTCATTTTATCCACCCTACTGCAGGCCCAGGTGGACAATGACTTCACCACAGCACAGTGAACCTGCTTCATAGGACTAAGAGGGCACTCCAGGTCCAGCTGCACAACACAAGGTGACCACCCAAAATAAGAAATCTGCATAGAGAGGACCCCGAGGATAACCACCCAGAGCTGACTAATCTACGCTCCAAAGCAGCCTGAAGAATTGAGAGTCCTCAAGGTAAGTGGGCTATTCTTACCTCCCTAGTCTTCCCACTGTAATGCTTTGCCACTGTCACCCTTTACCCCTCTGCTGTCATGGTCCTAGCCTTAATTTTTGCTTAGGATTAGCAGAGACTGCTCTGGCTGAGGGGCTCTGGGTTAAGCTTCTATTAGCAGTCTTATACCTCCTCCTGAGAGGGCTCCAGGCTCTTGGAGATGTCTGATCTGGCTCCCGCTGTAGACTTTCGCTGCTCATCCTGTGACCCACACGTTCACATGACTCCATCAGGCCAAAGTACTGCACAGCCCCACTTTATCAGAGCTGCTCCTCCTGACAGGGACCGGTCTCAGGGACCTGCAGGTATAATAAGACCACCTACTCAATCTGCCAACAAGGGGTCAATACATTTGTTTCCATCCACAGTGTATCCCAACAGAAGAATGGACGGAGGCAGATCACAGGAAGGGCACGTGGAACAGGCCCATTAATTTACAAAGTTCACCTCACTGATCTAAAGCAACCAGTGTCAGTACTGTTGTGCAAGTGGTGTCATGAGCGAGACTTGGGCACTTGCTGAGAGCCGTCGTGTGTCCCCCACAACATGTGGAGACATATCTGGGGAGAGGAGGTAGAGGCTCAATGACAAGCCCATGTGCAAACAGCCTGCATGTGGCATGTGGTCCACGGGGGCTGAGTAAGCCAAGTTTTTTTGTCCCTTTTGGAGTTGTCTCTAACGGGCCACTGGCACAGTGAGAGAAAAACTGCCCCACTACAAAAGGGTGTCCCTACACCCAAATGTAATCAAGGAGCCTGGAACCCTTTCAATTTCACTATTCTTGACCCTGAAGACTCAGGATGGAAAAACTCACTGCCCAATTGCTAGACAAGGCACTGACCCCGGGACTGTCAGGTTCTTCAGAGGGGTCACAACCTCACTTAAGTCTTCCTGCCACCAGGGCTTTCCCTCCTTTTATGAGGAAATGAGGAAAAGCCCACCTCCTATCTCCACCACCACCAGAAACCTGTCCCTTCCTTGGGGACTGTAGTCAACCTCTGAACGTCTCTTCTTGTTATGTGTGTGGAGGAACCAATGCAGAGGACCAGTGGCCATGGGAGGCTGAAGAGCTAGACCCACATCAGTCCTATAGTGGAACCACGTCTCCCCATTCAACACTGGTGTTCAGTTCCTCAAAACCTCAATCTTGGAAAATATCTTCCTGCCTGAGAAGAACAAGAGTTTTATCATCTCAGTCCAGACTCTAACATGTCTGGGCCAAAAATTGTAAAATGTTAACCTCCCAGAAAAAACAGCAGTGGGAATCCTTAAACCACACAGAGCAGACCCCACCCCTTGTCACTTTTCTCTAACCTCAAACAGGCCTGGTCTAGAGTTGCCATAGAAATCGAATGACAGGCCCCAGGTGGACTCTACTGCCTGTGCGGAAAGGCCGCCCATGCTGAGCTGCCCCGATCCTGCGCCAAGGCTTGTGTACTGGGGACAAGTCATCCCTCCTTTTTCCTCCTTCCATTAGCTAGAGGGGACAATTGGGGGTCCCAGTACATAAAGACCAAGGGCCCCAAAAAGAGCAGTGAGCCCTAGCTATTGGGGACTGGAAAGAAGATGAATAGCCCCTGATAGCAGACGATTCATTATTATGGCCCAGCCACCTGGGCAAAGGCTGGATCCTAGGGTAACCAAACTCCCACTGATGTGTTAAACTGTACCATCAGGCTACAGGCTGTGGCTGAAATCGTAACGACACCACACAAGCCCTGTTACTGGCCTAACAAAGTCCTCCAATGGGCAATGCTATCTATCAAAACCACTTGGCTTTCGACTACTTGCTGACTTCTGAAGATGGGCTATGTGGGAAATTTAAACTGAGCAATGTTGCTTATCAACCGATGGAGACAAGATCATAGAAGAAATTACAGATGGTATGAGAAAGATCGCCCACATCCCAGTCCAGACCTGGAACCCTGGAACCCCAGAGAATTGGTGGGAGGATTCAAAAGGTTGAAAGAGGTGATGGTTGAAAGAAGGACGGCTGCACACTTAACATTATGGAAACAGAAGCCGTTAAGTCACAAAGACACTCTTTGATCCCAAAGGGATCTGAGCATCAAAGGGGCTAGTGCAGCAGGAACCCTCTTCAAACAAAGGCAATGTGGTGCGGCCAGCACCTATGTGCACACAGCAGCTGGATTTGATGTGTCACAGCCAGCTCCTGTGAACCATGCACAGCTACAGTAACCATGTGTGCCTACACCCATTGCCCAGACAAAGACAGGTATCAGTATTCTCTGGGCACAAGTACAATTCTGCCCACACTCAGGAGGCATACACAACCATGCTGCACCCCATACCCTCTGCCCCCATGCACCTGTGCAGCTCTGCTGCAACATCCTTATGAATTTATAGTCTAGGAAAACATGTAAAAATATATTTTTCCATAGAGAGCAAATATATTTTTCCATATAAAATATATTTTTCCATATAGACAAAGGGGCTGGCAGGGGCTATATAAGGCAAAGCCTTGCTGCATTTGGGGGCTCAGCCTTTGGATATAATCACATGGAGTTCCATGCCAGCACGAAATAAATACCACTTCCTATTGAACGCCCAGTGCCCTGTCTCTCTGTGTGCGAATCCCGCAACATTACTCTTACCAATATAAATTGACCTTTTTGTTTTGATTTTATGTTCTGTGAACTGAAAAGTCACTTGGATCAGTAATTAAACTTATGAGTACTCATTCATAAGCCAATCTTGATACCATGTACATGATAATGGACACAAGCACATATGTAGATACACACATACAACACACAGGTGTGCACACGTCCATAAAACAAACAGAGATCCTGGAGCTTTTTTGCAGGTAGATCTCCTCAGGTAGGAGACAACGCTAGAGACGTTTATTAAAAGTTCTATTAGATTTAACCCGTCAGAAGTTAGAACAGAGCCTATCAGACTCTCACACTACGACTTAAACATAGGGCAAGCTGCACAGCCAGAAACGTTAGGCACAGAGTGTGGCAGCCAGGGTGGACACTGACAGCATCAAACTGACTCCCATCGTCACGATCACGTTTATGCCCTCCTTAGGGCTCAGTAAAAGGATGTTTTTTCCCAACGTATTTGAGAGCTAACCCTTGAAAAACTGACCTCTGAATAGGAGAGAGCAGAAAAAAAAAAAAAGGATTAAAAACTCCAGTAAGACAAAATAAGACCAATTGGAAATAATATACATGTAAAAAATAATTTAGGCACACAAAACCATAGGTGAATTTACCAGTAAAACTGACATTAAAAATTTTTCTTTTCCTCAAAAAATTAAACTGCCATAACTACTCTAGGGAAGGAGCTCACAGAACACCTTCATCAGATCAGTGAGCACATCTGGGTGAGATTCCAGTCAGTCCAGATGCAGAAAGAACATGGGAGCACGTGAAATCCTCAGGAAGAGCTTCTTAACAAAGAAAAATTATTCATATAGAATTTTTCTGGATTTTTTCCTTGCGATCATCTAGAGAGAAAAGAAAGCCCCAGAAGAATTAGAGTGTCCCCTGATATTCCTGGGCCTTCGTGTTGGCTTGCTGAAGCTGGGTCCCTGCTGGATTGCCTCCACGTGGCCTCTGCAGTGCCCTCAAATGGTTTAGGATTTGAGCAGTTGGTGTTTTTTTTTATTATTTTGATTGTTGGTTGTTCAAAACATTACATAGTTCTTGATATATCATATTTCACACTTTGATTCAAGTGGGTTATGAACTCCCATTTTTACCCTGTATATAGATTGCAGAATCACATCAGTTACACATCCATTGATTTACATATTGCCATACTAGTTTCTGCTGTATTCTGCTGCCTTTCCTATCCTCTACTATCCTCCCTCCCCTCCCCTCCCCTCTTCTCTCTCTACCCCCTCTACTGTAATTCATTTCTCCCCCTTGTATTTTTTTCCCTTTCCCCTCACTTCCTCTTGTATGTAATTTTGTATAACCCTGAGGGTCTCCTTCCATTTCCATGCAATTTCCCTTCTCTCTCCCTTTCCCTCCCACCTCTCATCCCTGTTTAATGTTCATCTTCTTCTCATGCTCTTCGTCCCTACTCTGTTCTTAGTTACTCTCCTTATATCAAAGAAGACATTTGGCATTTGTTTTTTAGGGATTGGCTAGCTTCACTTAGCATAATCTGCTCTAATGCCATCCATTTCCCTGCAAATTCTACGATTTTGTCATTTTTTAATGCAGAGTAATACTCCTTGTGTATAAATGCCACATTTTTTTTATCCATTCGTCTATTGAAGGGCATCTAGGTTGGTTCCACAGTCTTGCTATTGTGAATTGTGCTGCTATGAACATCTATGTAGCAGTGTCCCTGTAGCATGCTCTTTTTAGGTCTTTAGGGAATAGACCAAGAAGGGGAATAGCTGGGTCAAATGGTGGTTCCATTCCCAGCTTTCCAAGAAATCTCCATACTGCTTTCCAAATTGGCTGCACCAATTTGCAGTCCCACCAGCAATGTACAGGTGTACCCTTTTCCCCACATCCTCGCCAGCACTTGTTGTTTGACTTCATAATGGCTGCCAATCTTACTGGGGTGAGATGGTATCTTAGGGTGGTTTTGATTTGCATTTCTCTGACTGCTAGAGATGGTGAGCATTTTAGATCCCTTTAGTAATTATTGAGAGCAGAATCCAGAGTACGAGGAAGTGCCACAGTGGTTTGGATTAAAAGGGACCCTTTTTCCCTCTGGTCTCGAAGTGCTCTGGGCAACTGCTCAGGCCAGTTTAGCTGTAAGAGGGAGATGTAGGTCATGCTCCCCTCAAAAGTGCTCTCTCCCTGAGCCCCAACTAGTTTGGGGGCAAAGCTTTAATACAGAAAACATGAGGCCTCTTTCCCCAGGGTTTCAAGGTCACAGGAACTCCATCTTAGAGTGCTGTGCTTGATGGCATGTGACCCATCTGACAAGGGGGAGAAGGCGTCCCTTGGCATCCCTCCAATGTCTCAGCCAGATCAAGGCATCCCCTGACCCACCATGGACCTCAAAGTTGTTGGCAACCACCCCCTGAGGACTGACGGGACTCAGGTCAGTTGGATTAATCATCCCTCACTAACGCATCTCTCAAAGTCCCCTCATTCCAAGTTTTATCTCCTGTGATCCTCAAAATGTTCCAGACCACATGGTGATGCGGCGCTAGGATTTGGGCAGGTTGGACTAACCTGCTCCTTATCAACAGATGACCAAAATCCCCTTTGTGTTCCTCCCCTCATACAGGGAGAAACCCTGACTTCCCTGTACTGGGTCTACCCTCACGTCGACTGCTCTAGGCATCCCAGAGGAGACAAGCCAGTGGCTTTTCTGCCATATTACTGAGAGGGAGACAAGCTCCCAAGAGCCACACGTCCTGGGCCAGTTCCAAGCTTTCCCAATGTCTGAACCTGCCAGTCTGTATTTGCCATCTTACTGATAATTAGAGGCACTAAAGGCCTGTCCTAGTTGTTGTAAAAAGGAATCTAATTTATACAGCCAGCGATGATGTCCTCCCTGCAGAAGACCCAGTATTTCAGACCCTCAACCTACCAGAGAGGGGGTAGTGGGGCTTTTCCCAGGGAAAATGGCATGATTAGAAATCTAGGGACCCGTTATTCTTCCAACTAGGATAAGATCATTTTTTCCTATAGTATGATAAAAGTATCAACTGACAGAACCGAGTACTGGGACAGGACCTAAGCCCCAACTCCATTTTTCCTAAGGAGGTTGCTACAAGGCAGAGAAAGAGAACTCGCTTGCCCACGGGTAGATTGATGGGTGGGCTCTGCCTCAGAGTGGTCAGACCACAGTTACCTCAGCCAGGGAGCCAAGGAGCGACCGAGCTACCAAGCGAGGTATTTTTCATGCATCAGTTTACTGAAGACTGTGATGTATCAATCACCTCGAACAACACGGCCTGTGGACAGGCCGCCTCCCCTAATGGCTTCTGCTTCTGTAACACGCTTCCTGCTGCAGACCCCTACCCAAAGCAGTCAGGGAGGTTTTTTAAACCCCCCAATGACAGAACAGGTCTGAGATGAAACCAAATGGCCTATCAATGTTGCAGGAAATTGAATCGGGGTTCCGACTTTGGAGCAGAGACCCTCTGCGCCCCCCCCACCGCTGAGCGGCTGAGCTTTACACAGCAGCTGTGCTATCAGTTTGTGACTGGCTGACAGTGTCCCGGTGACTATGACAGAGATGGTGTACAGGACCCCAGGAAGAGAGCAAAGTGACAGAGCACGCGTACGTCTGTTTCACTCACCCTTCCCGCGATCCCTCTGCAGGCCACCAGGATGAAACCAGGGTTTCAAGATGAGCTTAGACCGCCCACTTCACCAATGTCCTCAGGGCTCCTGTCTCAAAAATTCTGAAGAATAAAATCTACAATCACTGAATAGAAAAGTAGTGGGCTGCCACTGTCGCCCTGTTCTCCAGGCGCCACTCCACTGCCACCAACCCACTTTCGCGCGCCTGCCACCACTACTGCTGCCCCTGCAGCCCAGAGGTCCACTGGCTTGGGGCCTGCAGGTTTGGTTGCACACGGCCACCTCCATCCTGGACACGGATCACTGGTCAGGTCAGTGCCTGGACGGCCAGGGTCTTCCAGCAGGTTTGCCGCCACCACCATCTCAGGATGCAGTCACCTCTGTCGGGGGACACCAGCCAGGAACTGGAAGTCCAATGCCAGGGGTTCCTACAGGTTTGGCTGCGCTTGGGGTCTTCTTGTTGGGAAGGCTGGTGACCACCATCTCGCTACTGCTTCACAGGGTCACTCCGCAGAGTGAGCATATCCCCAGTGATCTCTGCAAACTGGACCAGCACTGAGATCTTGCAAAGTGCCGAGCCTGGGCCATCTGAAACTCAGATCCATGGGCAGTGACTGGGTCTTCCTGGGCCCATCTGGCTCTGGCAATCCTGTGAAAAGTCAAGACAGGCTGAGAAACTTTTCTACTCTGACAGGAACAGTTATTTAGTGCTTCATCAGATTTTTCTTTTTTCTTCTAACATCTCTACCATATCTGAAACCAGGTATTTTTCATGCATCAGTTTACTGAAGACTGTGATGTATAAAATGGTATTTTTCAGTTTTGTTGTGTATTCTCACATTTATAATTTTTGTTTCTTTGTACACATTTTTCCTCTTGCTTGTCTGTTTTCCTAGATTCTGTCTTTTCTCCTGCTAATAGCCAATCTCTACCCATTCTTCTTCTACTTCCTATGGATTTTTACTCTGGCTTCTCTCCTCCCTCATGGACATCAGATCCTATACCACTCCCCCCCCCCAGTACAGAGGATTAAATGCAGGGGTGCTTAACTACTCAGCCACACCCCCAGACCACTATACCACTTCTGTCCTCTGTCCACCATTTGAAATTATAAACCCTTTCAGCAAATTTACTGTATATATTATAGACAATAGTTGAACTCATAATTTATTGCAAGTAATCTGTGGACATCTTAATAGGAACTAGTGAGTTTGGGGACTATATTTTGTTTGGGTAGTGTTGATATTGGTCTCCCACTTAAAACAAGGCACTAGAAACCTTCAGGAATACTGTGAGTCTGTGCTGCCCCAGATCCATACTGCTAGGTGGGAAAACACAAACATGAAAACAAGGGGAAAAGCACCCCAAACAAACCAAGATGCCCCAATAACAGAATCCACTGACAACACAGTAGAAGAAATGCCACAGAAAGGAGTTTAGAATGTACATAGTCAGACCAATCTGCAAAGTAAACCAGAGTATAAGGAGTGAAATCAAAGAGAAAATATAGAAAGTGAAAAATCACCTCAATAAAGAATTAAGGATTGTGAAAAAAAAAACCAGAAATCCTTGAAATGAAGGAATCAATAAACCAAATTATAAATTCAATGGAAAGAATCACCAACAGACTAGACCACTTGGAAAACAAGAACCTCAGGCAATGAAGGCAAATATATAATCTTGAAAATAAAGTTGACCATGCAGAGAAAATGGTAAGAAACCATGAACAGAACTTCCAAGAATTATGGGATAACATGTTAAGACCAAATTTAAGTGTTATCGGGAGAGATGAAGGACCAGAGCTACAAGCCAAAGGAATGTACAATCTTTTCAATGACAATATTTTCAATAATAATCAGAAAATTTGTACAATCTTTTCAATAATATCAGAAAATTTCCCAAACCTAAAGAACAACATGGAAAATCATATGTAAAAGGCTAACTGGACCCCAAATGTACAAAATTACAGCAGACCCACACCAAAATACATTATAATAAGAATGACTAACACAAAAAGATAAAATCTTAAAGGCCATGAAAGGAAAAAATCAAATTCCCTATAGGGGGAAATCAATTCGGATCTCAACTGATTTCTCAACCCAGACCCTCAAAGCTAAGAAGAAAGTCCTGCAATATATTTCAAGCTCTGAAAGAAAGTAGATACCAACCAAGAATTTTATGTTCAGCAAAATCTTCAGATCTTTAGATGAAATAAAAACATTCCATAATAAAAGTTAAAATAATTCACAACTAGAAAGCCTACACAACAGAACATTCTCAACAAAATATTCCATCAGAATGAAGTGGAGGGGAGTGACAACCAGCAAAGGGAAGAACTACACTAAAGGAACAGCCAATCAACAGAGAAACTAAATCAAATTTAAAACCAGAAATAAACCAAAATTACCAGAAATACAAATCATATCTAAATAATAACCCTGAATGTTAACAGGCTAAATTCATCAATCAAAAGACAAAGACACAGCAAAGAAAGAAAACTTCAGACTAATATCCCTGATGAATAGATGCAAAAAATTCCCATTAAAATTCTAGCAAATCACATACCAAAAAAAAAAAAAAAACGTTTAAAAGGGGCCAGGGTTGTAGCTCAGTGGTGGAGCACTTTCCTAGAATGTGTGAGGCACTGGGTTCAATCTCCAGCACCACATAAAAATAAATAAATAAAATAAAGGTATTAATGCCATCTACAACTAAAAAAAATTTTTTTTAAAGATACTGCACCACGATCAAGTAGGTTTCATCCCAGGGATGCAAGGTTGGTTCAATAAATGGAAATCAATAATATAATTTATCACATGCAGAAAAAGCACTTCACAAAATACAGCACCCCTTCATATTCAAAACACTAGTAAAACTACGGTTAGTAGAAACACACCTCAACACCGTAAAAGCTATCTATGCTAAGCCCAAGGCCAACATCATTCTAAACAGAGAAAAATTAGAAGCATTCCCTCTAAAAATTGGTACAAAACAAAGGGCATGCCCTCTTTCACCACTTCTATTCCACATAGTCGTTGAAACACTGGCCAGAGCAGACTGGAGAAATGATACACCCAAGAAAAGAAGAAATCAAACTATCACTATTTGCACCTATGACATAATTCTATACATCCAAAAAATTCCACCAGAGAACTTCTAGAACTCATGAAGGAATTCAGCAATGTAGCAGGTTATAAAATCAACACCCGTAAATCAAACACATTCCTGTGCATCAGTGATGAATATGTGCTGAAAAAGAAATGAGGAAAACAACCCCATTCACAATAGCCTCAAAAAAAAAGTACTTGGGAATCAATCTAACAAAAGAGGTAAAAGACCTCTACAATGGAAAATATAGAACACTAAAGAAAAATTGAAGAAAACTGTAGAAATGGAAAGAATATTGTCAAAATGGCCATACTACCACAGTGTAATACAGATTTAATGCTATTCCTATTAAAATCCCAATGACATTCATTACAGAATTTAAAAAAGTAATCATGAAATTCATTTGGAAAAATAAGAGACCCAGAATAGTCAAAGCAATCCTTATCAAGAAGAGCAAAGCAGGAGGCATCACAATACCAGACCTTAAACTGGACTTCAGGGCTATAGTAAAGAAAATTGAATGGGATTGTTACCAAAATAGACAAGTAGGCCAATGGTACAGAACAAAGGACACTGAAGACAAACCCTTGTAAATAGTTATCTCTTACTAGACAAAGGCACCAAGATCATTCACTGCAGAAAGGACAGCCTCTTCAGCAATGGTGCTGGGAAAACTGGAAATCCACATGTAACAACAAAATGAATTAAACCCCTCTCTCTCACCCTGCACAAAAGTCAACTCAAAGTGGATCAAAGACGTAGGCATGAGAACAAAGACCCTGCAGGATAATAGAAGAAAAAGTAGGCCCAATCTTCACCATGTTGGCCGATGATATGACTTCCTTAACAAGACTCCTAAACGGGGTGGATTTAAACTAAAAAGCTTCTTCTCAGCAAAGGAAACAAATAACAGCATGATGAGAGACCCTATAGAATGGGAAAAAATCTTTACCACATGCACCTCAGAGAGCTCATTAATCCCCAGGATATATAAAGAACTCAAAAAATTTCACACCAAAAAAACAAACAACCCCATCAATAACTGGGCTAAGGAACTGAACAGACACTTCACAAAGAAGAAATACAACCGATCAACAAATGAATGAAAAAAATGTTCAACATCTTTAGCAATTAGAGAAATGCAAATGAAAACCAAGATTTCACCTTACCCCAGTTGGCATGGCAATTATCAAGAATACAGACAATAAGTGCTGGGGAGCGGGAGGCACACTCATACATTGCTGGTGGGAATGAAAACTGGTACAACCACTACGGAAAGCACTATGGATTAGTCCTCAGAAAACTTAGAATGGAACCACCTGACCCAGCTACCCCACTCCTCAATTTATAGCCAAAGGACTTAAAATCAGCATTCCACAGTGACACAGCCACATCAATGTTCACAGCAGCTCAATTCACAATAGCTAAGCTATGGAACCAACTACATGCCCTTCAACAGATGAATGAATAAACAAAGTGTGGTATATATACACATGATGGCTTATTAACCTTAAAGAAGAATGAAATTTGCCTATAAATGGATGGAGCTAGAGAATTCATGCTAAACAAAATAAGCCAATCCCAAAAAACCAAAGGCCAAATGTTTTCTCTGATATGCAGATGCTAATTCACAATGAGGTAGAGGCTGGGAAAAACAGAGTTACTATAGATTAGGTAGAGGAGAGTGAAGGGAGGAGAGGTGGTACCGATATAGGAAGGCTAGTAGATTGAATCAGACATTATTACCTGCTGTACAAATATAACTATGTGACTGGTGGGATTCTACATCATGTACAATCCAAAGAATGAGAAATTATACTCCATCTACATATGATGTATCAAAATACATTCTACTGTCATGTATAACTAATTACAACAAATTTTTAAAACTTGGTTAAAGCATTATATATTTAAAATTAAAAAAAAAAGTAAACTTAGCAGGATTTACTTAAGCGACAAGAGCTAGAACTCCCACCATGCGGGAGGGGTCTGATAGCAGAAAAACCCATTTTGGTGTGGCAGCTTAGGAGTGTAAGTATGGTTCTGAGTAGGCCATGGAGTAAAACGTGTGTTGAAAAAATATCAAGGCTTCCATCCAGGGTTCACCCCACCTTCCTCCCTGTGACTTCCATCTGGGTTCACCCTACCTTCCGTTTTTCACCTCAGGGACAAAGGAGTTGGCTGGAGGTATTCCAGGTGAGCCTCAAGGTCTTTTTACATTTGAAATAGGCTTGATGGTGCTCACGAGTTGTGGTTCTTGTGTTTGAATAAGACTAACCATTGATAATTCGCCATTTTCTCCAATCTGAATTTTTTTTTTTTTTTACAAAACCACGGTGCACATGTAGGGACTCACGTATTGAAGGTCAGTTGTAAATTGTCCTGATCAATCTATTGAAAGGAAAATGCATGCCAGCTTCACAGGCGAGACCAGTGCAGTTGCACAGGGTCCCCTGCTTTTAAAAAGGTCCTGTGCTTTAATTATCTGAGGTTCTTGTCTTAAAATTCAGGAATTTAAAAAAAAAATTAGCTTGAATTAGGTTGCACTTGGTTTTGTGTCTTATAAATGAAGTCTGATGGGAAAATGGAGGCTGTGCCAGGAGGCCTGGAGCCTGGGAACATGCAGTCTGACTTCCCCCACCCTCACTGGATGAGTGTTGACATTTATTTTTGGTTTGGTTTTGGTTTTTCCGACAGAAGATTGGATTGAGGAGTGCTTTACCACTGAGCTAGATCCCCATTCCTTCTTTTTTTTTTTTAATTGGTTGTTCAAAACATTACAAAGCTCATGACATATCATCTTCCATACATTTGATTCAAGTGGGTTATGAACTCCCATTTTTTACCCCAAATACAAGTTGCAGAATCACATCGGTTACACATCCACATTTTTACATAATACCATGTTAGTGACTGTTGTATTCTGCTACCTTTCCTATCCCCTACTATCCCCCCTCCCCTCCCCTCCCATCTTCCCTCTCTACCCCATCTGCTGTTGTTCAATTCTCTCCCTTGTTTTTTTTTCCCCTTTCCCCTCACAAACTCTTATATGTAATTTTGTGTAAGAATGAGGGTCTCCTTCCATTTCCATAGTTTCCCTTCTCTCTCCCTTTCTCTCCCCCCACTCGTCTCTGTTTAATGTTAATCTTTTCCTCATGCTCTTCTTCCCTGTTCTGATCTTAGTTGCTCTCTTTATATCAAAGAAGACATTTGGCATTTGTTTTTTAAGGATTGGCTAGCTTCACTTAGCATAATCTGCTCTAATGCCATCCATTTCCCTGCAAATTCCATGATTTTGTCATTTTTTAGCGCTGCGTAATACTCCATTGTGTATAAATGCCACAGTTTTTTAATCCATTCATCTATTGAGGGGCATCTGGGTTGATTCCAAAGTCTAGCTATTGTGAATTGTGCTGCCATGATCATTGATGTGGCAGTATCCCTATATTATGCTCTTTTAAGGTCCTCAGGGAATAGACCGAGAAGGGTGATAGCTGGGTCAAATGGTGGTTCCATTCCCAGCTTTCCCAGGAATCTCCATACTGCTTTCCATATTGGCTGCACCAGTTTGCAGTTCCACCAGCAATGTACAAGTGTACCCTTTTCCCCACATCCTCGCCAGCACTTATTGTTGCTTGACTTCATAATGGCCGCCAATCTTACTGGAGTGAGATGGTATCTTAGGGTGGTTTTGATTTGCATTTCTCTGACTGCTAGAGATGGTGAGCATTTTTTCATGTACTTATTGATAGATTGTATGTCCTCCTCTGAGAAGTGTCTGTTCAGGTCCTTGGCCCATTTGTTGATAGGGTTGTTTGTTATCTTGTTGTTTAATTTTTTGAGTTCTTTGTATATTCTGGATATTAGGGCTCTATCTGAAGTGTGAGGAGTAAAGATTTGTTCCCAGGATGTAGGTTCCCTATTTACCTCTCTTATTGTTTCTCTTGCTGAGAAAAAACTTTTTAGTTTGAGTAAGTCCCATTTGTTGATTCTAGTTATTAACTTTTGTGCTATGGGCGTCCTATTAAGGAATTTGGAGCCCGACCCCACAATGTGTAGATCGGAGCCAACTTTTTCTTCTATCAGGTGCAGAGTCTCTGATTTGATATCTAGCTCCTTGATCCATTTTGAATTAACTTTTGTGCATGGCGAGAGAAAGGGGTTCAGCTTCATTTTGTTGCATATGGATTTCCAGTTTTCCCAGCACCATTTGTTGAAGATGCTATCCTTTCTCCATTGCATGCTTTTAGCGCCTTTTGTCGCGCCCCCTCACCGGCAAGGGAAAACACGACACAGGATTCTTCTTTCAGCAGTTTATTCAGGCCTTGTTGCATGTATCATCTTCTAGCGCCCCCCGCCGAGCGCCCAAGCATAGCCTAATAAAGCTTACTCAAGTCCAATCCAAAGCTGCCACGCGGGGTTTTCTCATAGGGTGTTGAGGGACAGCGCGCCAACTTTCCCTAATAAGGAGTTGTTTACCAAGATCCACAACGGAGACCGGCGCCATCTTCTAATGGCGGCAACGGTCTACAAACACGGCTCACCACAGTTCCCCCTTATCTCTTAAAAAACAATGCAGGCAAAAGTAGAGGTCCTATCCCACTGTGCAAACATGGCTGCAATGTATGGCTCAGTCCCAAGGAGGCGCCTTCCCTAGATCTGACACCATATCAGCCGACGCCTTTTTTCGTGGGACAGGGAGTGGACGCCAAACCCGTATGCAATAGGACATGCTTCCCTTGAGGTCCGGAGACCGGATCACTCAAGTGCAGTGCCTTGCCTCGCATCCTGCATCATGCTGATGGTGAAAAAGAAAGGGGATTTTACAAGTAGCCGGTCAGTGACTATGAGGTTGGAAGTGGCAACACCATCTCTCAGCCCCTGAGAAAACGAAGGGTCCAAAGCATAAAGTGCAGCGCCAGCATGGAAGCCCACCTGCGTGCAATGGCAACAAGGCCTGCAGAGTGCATGGGCCTTCCATAACTGGGAAGGCAGGAAGAGGAGGGCATGCCAAACCCAGTGCAATGTCAAAGATGACTTGGGGTGCAATGGCCAAAACCCAGGAAATCATTGCTTAAGTTGCGCAAGCCAAACTTGTGGAGAGATACCATTCTCTAGGGCTGCAAAAGCCTGGACGATCATAGCCTTTTCTTGGCTATGAAGAGCTCTTAGGCGACAGAAAAGCCACAGACAAAGGACAACCCCAAAACAACACATCGCTCCAAAAATGCCTATTCCCACCCATTCCTTAAAGAAAGAAAAAGCAGAAGACAGCCAATTCGTAAATTGGCCCAATGTCACAGGGTCCACACGAGTGTTGTTCAACATGGCAATTTGTGTCAGTTGGGTCTGGATCAACTTCTCTGCTTCCATGGACCAGTTTCCGGCCAGGTACTGTCCGATGATTTGAGAGGTATTTCTGGAATCATTAAATCTGAGAGATGTTATACATAGATGTGCACGATGATCAACACAACCCAAATGTACTAGGTCTGACAATTCCTCAACTTGAGCTTGAAGGAGATCCACCCTTTGATTAGCAGCCAAAATCCCAGATAGAATGTGTTGATTAATTCTACTTTGAGATTCAAGTATGGTGGATGTTTGTTGAATAACCTGATTAATAGTGGCAGCAGTTTGAACCTGGCTGGCCATGGCTACTCCAGCTGTAACTGCTGCAGCAGCAGACACTGCCACAGCTGTCACTATAGCTGCCGTAATTCCAAAATCTCTACGGGCTCTAATCAGTTCAACAATAGGAAATGACTCTGGATCCGCAGTAACCGGGATCGGGACAAAAGTTGGAATTTTCATAACCACTGCCATAGGCCAGGATCCATTCCAACACTCAGACAAGTAACAGGTAGTATTAGAACAATTAAGCATCCCCTGTGATGTAACATTAGCCAAAAGGAACAGAAACGGAGATTGGAGACAGACTACTGCAGAGGGTAACGTTGCATTACCTAATAGTGCATTGTGTGAAATATTTTTGAGTCTCCTACCCCACACCGAGTCTTGGGTACTACTGCCAGAAACATTAAACAGCCAACTTTGGACTCCTCGTAATTGAGCCAAAGCGGAGATGTCGGCTGTGGCCCCCTTTTCATTGGAAATCAACCATTGAAACCAGGACCAACCCGCTCCTATAGAGGAATTATTGTTGGAAGAATTATACAAGTACCTTTTGAGAGAGGGGGAAAGGGAAAAACCTTTGGCGACCTGATGTTTCTCCCAAAAGTGATCTTGACAAGGTGTAAATATAGGAGGGAAGCCATACTCAGGGGTGCAATGAGGAGAAGCCTTAAAATGAGTGGCATTAGAGGTCTCATTAGAAGGAGACAACGGAATTAACACCTGGGAAGTAATGGCCTAAGTGGTTATATTTAACTCAGATGTATTTGTCGGGACTCTTCTTGTCAGGCGTTCTGGAACCCACACCGGCTCCGTCCGGTCACGGCCCCCGGCGGCGCTCCGCTTTCTCCGCAGCGTGAGCCCGCTCCGCAGCAGTGCAGGCAGGTCCTTCAGCCGCGGCCGCAGCGACGCCGGCGGCTGCTCGCGCTCCGGCTCGCGGGCGCTGGGACTGCAGCACAGAGCGCTGTCCGCCGCCGCCACCGCCGCGGCCAGGGCCGGGTTCTCGCACGGCGGCTGCATCTTGACTGAGCCCACCGCCATCCTCATGCCCAGACCGCGGCCGCGGCCCCGGCAGCTTCTCTCAAAAACATCTGCAAAGTGCTCTGCTTTACCTTAAGTCCTTTTGAACGTAGCAACCCATCCAGGGCCAACAAAATTGGGCTTGAAGAGGTAGCGCCCATAATGTTTTTAGAGCTATAAAGAAAGTGAAAGTACAAAAGCCCCGCTCTCTCCTTATTTACAGGGGAGCGTCCTTTTTCCCGCTCTCTCTTTCTTTACCGAGGAGCGTCCCGCTATTAGCTTGCGGATTCCCACTTTACCTGGGAACTTACCGGTGCACCACCCTGACTGCTGAAAGTTCTGGATCCTGGGTTCGAGGAATATAATTCCCCATCCGGGCCACCAATTGTCACGCCCCCTCGCCGGCAAGGGAAAACACGACACAGGATTCTTCTTTCAGCAGTTTATTCAGGCCTTGTTGCATGTATCATCTTCTAGCGCCCCCCGCCGAGCGCCCAAGCATAGCCTAATAAAGCTTACTCAAGTCCAATCCAAAGCTGCCACGCGGGGTTTTCTCATAGGGTGTTGAGGGACAGCGCGCCAACTTTCCCTAATAAGGAGTTGTTTACCAAGATCCACAACGGAGACCGGCGCCATCTTCTAATGGCGGCAACGGTCTACAAACACGGCTCACCACAGCATTTATCAAATATAAGAAAGTTGTAATTTTGTGGATTGGTCTCTGTGTCCTCTATTCTGTACCATTGGTCCACCTGCCTGTTTTGGTACCAGTACCATGCTGTTTTTGTTACTATTGCTCTGTAGTACAGTTTGAAATCTGGTATCACTATACCTCCCGATTCACACTTCCTGCTTAGAATTGCTTTTGCTATTCTGGGTCTTTTGTTTTTCCATATGAATTTCATGATAGCTTTATCTATTTCTACCAGAAATGCCGTTGGGATTTTGATTGGCATTGCGTTGAACCTGTAGAGAACTTTGGGTAATATCGCCATTTTGATGATGTTGGTTCTGCCTATCCATGAACAGGGTACATTTTTCCATCTTCTAAGATCTTCTTCTATCTCTCTCTTTAGGGTTCTGTAGTTTTCATTGTATAAATCTTTCACCTCTTTTGTTAGGTTGATTCCCAAGTATTTTATTTTTTTTGAGGATATTGTGAATGGGGTGGTTTTCCTCATTTCCATTTCAGAAGTTTTGTTACTGATATACAGGAATGCCTTTGATTTATGCGTGTTGATTTTATATCCTGCCACTTTGCTGAATTCATTTATTAGTTCTAGTAGTTTCTTTGTAGACCCTTTTGGATCTTCTAAGTATAGGATCATATCGTCCACAAATAGTGATATTTTAAGTTCTTCTTTTCCTATTTTTATGCCTTTAATTTCTTTTGTCTGTCTAATTGCTCTGGTTAGTATTTCAAGGACTAAATTAAATAGAAGTGGTGAGAGAGGGCATCCCTGTCTTGTTCCAGATTTTAGCGGGAATGCCTTCAGTTTTTCTCCATTTAGAATGATGCTAGCCTGAGGCTTAGCATATATAGCTTTTACAATGTTGAGGTAAGTTCCTGTTATCCCCAGTTTTTCTAGTGTTTTGAACATAAAAGGATGCTGTACTTTGTCGAATGCTTTTTCTGCATCTATCGAGACGATCATATGGTTCTTATCTTTAAGTCTATTGATGTGGTGAATAATATTTATTGATTTCCGTATATTGAACCAACCTTGCATCCCAGGGATGAATCCTACTTGATCATGGTGCACAATTTTTTTGATATGCTTTTGTATTCGATTCGCCAGGATTTTATTGAGAATTTTTGCATCTATGTTCATTAGAGATATTGGTCTGAAGTTTTCTTTCTTTGAAGTGTCTTTGTCTGGTTTCGGGATCAGGGTGATGTTGGCCTCATAGAATGAATTTGGAAGAGCTCCTTCTTTTTCTATTTCTTGAAATAGCTTGAAAAGTATTGGTATTAATTCTTCTTTAAAGGTTTTGTAAAACTCCGCTGTATACCCATCTGGTCCAGGGCTTTTTTTGGTTGGTAGTCTTTTGATGGCTTCTTCTATTTTCTCCTTTGTTATTGGTCTGTTTAAATTGTGTGTGTCTTCCTGACTCAATCTGGGCAGCTCATATGACTTAAGAAATTTATCGATGTCTTCACTGTCTTCTATTTTATTAGAATATAGGGTTTCAAAATACTTTCTAATTATCTTCTGTATTTCTGTAGTGTCTGTTGTGATATTGCCTTTTTCATTCCGTATGTTAGTGATTTGAGTTTTCTCTCTTCTTCTCTTCGTTAGCATGGCTAAGGGTCTGTCGATCTTATTTATTTTTTCAAAGAACCAACTTTTAGTTTTATCAATTTTTTCAATGGTTTTTTTTGTTTCAATTTCATTGATTTCCGCTCTGATTTTAATTATTTCTTGTCTTCTGCTATATTTGCTGTTGTTTTGCTCTTCCTTTTCTAGGGTTTTGAGATGTAGTGTGAGTTCGTTTATTTGTTGTTTTTTTCTTTTTTTGAGGAATGAACTCCAGGAAATGAATTTCCCTCTTAAAACTGCTTTCATTGTGTCCCATAGATTCCGGTATGTTGTGTCTGAATTGTCGTTTATCTCTAAGAATTTTTTGATTTCCTCCTTTATGTCTTCTGTAACCCATTGATCATTCAGTAACATATTGTTTATTTTCCATGTGATGCAGGATTTTTCCTTCCTTCTTTTTTCATTGATTTCCAGTTTCATTCCATTATGATCAGATATGGTGCATGGTATTATCTCCACTCCTTTATATTTACTAAGAGTTGCCCTATGGCATAATATATGATCTATCTTTGAGTAAGATCCATGTGCTGCTGAGAAGAACGTGTATCCACTTGATGATGGTTGATATATTCTATATATGTCGGTTAAGTCTAGGTTATTGATTGTGTCATTGAGTTCTATAGTTTCTTTATTCAGCTTTTGTCTAGAGGATCTGTCTAATGGCGAGAGCGGTGTGTTGAAGTCACCCATAATTATTGTGTTGTGGTCAATTTGACTCTTGAACTTGAGGAGAGTTTGTTTTATGAACATTGCTGCACCACTATTTGGTGCATATAAATTGATAATTGTTATGTCTTGTTGGTGAATAGTTCCTTTTAACAGGATATAGTGTCCTTCTTTATCCCTTTTGATTAACTTAGGTTTGAAGTTGATTTTATTCGATATGAGTATGGCCACTCCTGCTTGCTTCCGAGGGCCATGTGAGTGGTATGATTTTTCCCAACCTTTCACTTTCAGCCTGTGTATGTCTTTTCCTATCATATGAGTCTCCTGAAGGCAGCATATTGTTGGATTTGTTTTTTTGATCCAGGTTACCAGCCTGTGTCTCTTGATTGGTGAGTTTAGTCCATTAACATTTAAGGTTACAATTGAAATATGATTTGTACTTCCAGTCATGTTTATTTATTTATTTATTTTAGTTTGGCTAGTTTTTACTTTTTGGTTGTTTTCCTCCCCCTTTACTGAGATACCTCCTGCTGTTGGTTTTGGGCACTGTTTTTCCATTCCTCTTCTTGTAGAATTTTGCCCAAAATGCTTTGCAGTGCTGGTTTTCTGGCTGCGAAATCTTTTAGCTTTTGTTTATCATGAAAGATTTTAATTTCATTGTCAAATCTGAAGCTTAATTTTGCTGGATACAGTATTCTTGGTTGGAATCCATTATTTTTCAGCGTTTGAAATACATTGTTCCAGGATCTTCTCGCTTTCAAAGTCTGTGATGAAAAATCAGCCATTAACCTAATTGGTTTACCCCTGAATGTAATCTGCCTCCTTTCCCTCGTAGCTTTTAATATTCTCTCCTTGTTCTGTATGTTGGCTATCTTCATAATTATATGTCTTGGAGTTGGCCTATTACAGTTTTGGATGTTTGGGGTCCTGTAGGCTTCCAGGATTTGGCAATCCATTCCATCTTTCATCTCTGGGAAGTTTTCTAGGATTATTTCATTCAATAGGTTGTCCATTCCTTTGGCTTGAATCTCTGTGCCCTCTTCTATCCCAATGACTCTCAAATTTGGTTTTTTGATGAGATCCCATATCTCTTGGATAGATTGCTCGTGAGATTTAAGCATCTTTTCAGTATTGACTAATTTCTTTTCAAGTTGATAAACTTTGTCTTCATTATCTGATGTTCTGACTTCTACTTGATCTAGTCTATTTGTAATATTCTTGTTAGCATTTTTAATCTGGTTTATGGTTTCTTGCATTTCTAAAATCACTGTTTGGTTTTTTTTAAGATCTCTATCTCCTGGTAAAGCTCGTTCTTTGCAGTTTGAATTTGTTTGTTTAGTTGGTTTTCAAAATATACTTTCAATTCTTGGATTTGCTGTCTCATGTCTTCTCTAAAATTCCGTTCCATCTGAGTTAGGTATGCCTTGATTTCTTTCCCTGTCCATATTTCTGATGCTTCTAGGTCCTCCTGTAGATTTAAGTTGTCCTGCATTATCTGTACTCCTTTTTTCCCTGGTTTTTTCATGTTGTTCACATTACTTTCCAGCTCTGTTTGACTGCTTTGTAACTGCTTTCTCCTATACATTTGTTTTGGCTTTGTTTATATCTGTTGTCTCTCCTTTGTGGTGGGAGATTATGCCTATAGATGTTGGGCTTTATTGTACTTTAGAGCTGATTCATTCAATTTATAAAGGGCTTCCGGATTTTGTATGCATATAGTGATTTGTTTTTTGTTCTTAGGACTTTAGGTTAGGTGCTATGAAGGTATAAGGGTTAGTATGTCTTGGCTACTTTAGAAGATTGCTCTACTGAAGGGGGATGCTAACCGTCAATTGGATCAGGGTGTTGGTAGTAGCTAGGTATTTAGGAGCACTATAGACGGCCTCGAAACATTCACCTGTTTGCATTTAGACAGTTACACGAAATGGAGGACGTAATGCTTGGGATGAAAGTTGGGGGGAAGGGGAAGGAAGGTGCTCTTGAAAAGAAAGAAGGAGGGGGAGTTAGATAGCATAGAGGAGAATGGAAAGAACAATAAAACTTGGAAGGGGAGAGAAAGAGGGAAAAAGGGAGAGAAAAATAAATAAAATAAAATAAATTAGGTCTTAGAGATCCATTTTCTTCTCTTCCCGTAGGCAAAGCTGTGCCCTCCGGGCTGAGATTTGCCCTCAATGTGTCAACAGCAATCCCTGTAAGGCGGCTCCTGGGAGTCTCTCAATCCTGTTGGTCCAGAGCCGTTTCACTTCTACGGCCCCTCCTCCCCTTCCTCCTGCCAGCCAGCCAGGTCCTGTGCACCGGAGGAGGTTCTCCAAGGATTTGGTTACACTTTCAGCCCCTCTGGGTGCTCTATTTCCCTAACGACTGAGCACTCTCTCTGTCATTCATCTAAGCCCCAGTGCTGTGGAGCTGTGTTCTGGGAGTCAATAGTTTAATTTTTCCAGACCCCTTTGGTGGGCACACCTTCGGAGTCTGGCGGCTAAGACCATTGGTGTCGCCACTGGTGGTAATGGGAGTTGGGGGTCGAGGATCCCCTCTGCTTCCCTCAGCCCCTACAATCACGACCACTCCGCTGGCGGTAGGAGGAGTTGGGGGTCTGGAGTGTCCTCTGTTTCCCTCCGCCCCTACCGTCACGCCCTCTCAGTTGGCAGTTGGGGGAGTTGGGGGTGGGGAGTCTTCTCTGCTTCCCTCCGCCCCTACAGTCACGCCCACGTCACTGGCAGTATTGGGAGTTGGGGGTCGAGAGTCCTTTGGCCCTTACTGTCACGCCCACGGAGAGATTTTGAAGTTTCCCGGCTGTTTGTATCTGATGCGGGTGGGAGTCACACACCTGCTAGATTCCGCTGGGAAGGAATCTCTTTGGCCGAACTTTGGTGACTTCCCCTCTCTGCTATGGCGGGCCCCTGCCTCCTTGCTGGAGTGTCCGAAGGGATGGGTGGAACTGGCTTGTCTCTGGTCTGACACAATCTCTGGTTTTAGTTCCCAGTTCGCTATTTCATAAAGGCTTGGTTAGAGTTCCTTCACGTCGTCTGTGGGGGGGGGCCGTTTGCCGGGTGGGCGGGGCCGTTAGCAGAGCCAGGAGGGCGCAGGCCGTTTGCCAGGCCAGGTGGGGACCCTTCTCGCCGCGCCGGCCGCCAGGGGCCGCTTGCAGAACCCGGTAGGCAGCGGCCTCGTGGCTAAGGGCCAGGCGGGCGGGGTGGCCGATCACAGAGCGAGCGGGGCCGCCAGGAGAGCCGGGATGGCGGGGACCCTTCTCGCTGCCCCGGGCCGCCGGGGGCCGCTTGCAGAGCCGGTTGGGCGGTGGCTGCGGGATTGGACCTCTGCGCCCGCGTGGCCGGCCAAGATTCACTTGTCTGGGGCCAACTGTCACCTCTAATGTAACTTACTAATTCCTGGCAGGTCTCCTTTCAGCGGAATTTTGCTAGAAGTTCCTCAGTAGGTAGAATGTAGCTGTTTTAATGGGTGTTTCTGATCCGGTTAATGTGGAGATACTGAAAGTGCTGCTTCCTTGCCGGCCGCCATGTTGGATCCCCCCTTCTTTTTTTTTTTAAGACATGGTTTCATCAAATTGCTGACGCTGGCCTCAAATTGTGATCCTCTTGCCTCAGCCTCCCAGAGAGTTGCTGGAATTAGAGGCATGTGCCGCCATGCCCTTGCAACATTGATTTATTCTTTAACCAAAATTACAAACTGGTCATTTCAATCATTAACAAACATTAGAGCACCGACTATGTGCAAACATTGTGGATACAACTGTAAAAACCCTAGTCCCTGCCTTCTGTCACACTTACAGGGGTGTAAAAAAAACACCATATTTTAAACCATTTCAAAGTTTTAAACACAGGTTTTAGAAGAAACAAAGAACATGCATTGAGGCATTCAAAGTCTTAGCATATTATGAACATCACCTGCCAAATCCACGGGGAGCAACATCAGTAATGCACAAAATTTTAAAGCAGTTCTAACACCATCAGGGACAACACAGGTGACCTATGACCAGTCATCAACACAGTCCTGTAATTCCAAGTTGACTCAGAATGAAGAAAAAAAATGCAAGGTCTAAATACTTTTTGACGAGAATTATGTTGTTATAAAGCCATACTCATAAACCTTAGCAGAGAAAGGGAAAACGGATGATGCCTCTCTGAAACTTATGCAGTTATGGGAATGCAGCCTTCAGGAAAGGCACGAGCAAAGTTCCCTGGAGGAACATCTCATCTGTGCACACTTGGGCCACCAGGAAAGTGTCTTGCTACTGGGTGAGAGGATTTCGAGGTCCTGACTGACGACAGAAAAAAGGCTAAAAGCAGAACCCGCTAGAGTGTACACTGCTCCTCTACACCAAAAACTATCAAAACCCTCAACTCTGAAATGCAGTAACAACAACAGGACCCCGCCCTCTCAGAGCACAGAGTCCCAGGGGCTGTGACCACCACCCCAGCTCCTTTGACAATAAGACGTCTGGGAAGAATGGAGAAGCACTTTAGACTGAGAAAAGTCCTCCCGAATGAGGAAAAACCCGCTTCAGCACCACAGTCATACCCGAGAAGCAGACCTTCCTGCTGCGGTCACCCCGTCCCTCTGGTTCCCAGCTTCCGCCTGATCTATGACACAGCCCTGCTCTGCGCACACACAGGACCGCGAACCACACCCACAGGAAAAGACTGGAGAGTGTGAGCCTGAGCACCCCTTTTATAGGCTCTGTATTCAAATGAGGGCTCCTGGAAGATTCATTCTGATTGGAGGAGAGGAAGCTTACAGGTCTACTCTGATTGGATAATTTTCTAGTGGGCACTGACCAATCAGAAAATGAAAGATGAAGCTCCCTGGACCAATAATACCTTCGCCAAGCCTCCGCCTGCCCCGCTCCTCTCCCTACGAGTTTTTCAGATTTTTTTCCCCTTAATCCTTACTCAGCACAATTCATATAAATAGAAGCATTCAAAAAAAAATATATCAAAATGTTGGAAGTGCTTTAGCCTCACTCAAATATTACTGCAAGTCATATGCTTTATGCCTCTGTATATCTACTGTATATCTGCTATGATGAAATGTCTGTACATATAGTTTGCCTATTTTTATTTCTTTTATTTTTTTTTCTTTTAGTTAGCTTTTAGGAATTCTTTGTACATGGTGGGTACAAGTCCTTGTCAGATACATGATGTCCCCTCACTTTCTCCTGAACAAACTTTCTCCCTTTTCCTTGGACATTGTCTGTTACTTTGTTATTTTTTAACAGAGTCCAACTATTATTTTTTTTCCCTGTTGGGAATGCTTTGAGCATTGCATCTAAAACTTATTTCCAAATTCAAGGTCATCCTTGTTTTCTATAGTCGTAAGGCTTTCCTACTCTGCTTTTAGGTATACAATTCATTTTGAAATGAAGTTCATGTAGGTGTAAAAGAAAAAAAAATATGTATCTAAGTCCACTTTTTTTTTTAACTATTGTTATGGGGAGCCACTTCAGAAAAGTCCGAATTAAAATCAAAGAGAGCTTTATTGACCTGGCCAGAGACTGTCACCCACCCATAGAGACTGAAGCTCTGTGGGACAGCAGCAACTTCCTGGCCTCGGTCTTGGGAATTTTAAGGATGAAAACCACAACTCAGGGACTTTCCTTAGTGTCATGCAAGCAAGCCAATTGTAGAAGCTAAGGCAGCAATTAGCACAGCAACTCAAGACAGTCACATCTTGGGTTTGACAACCATATCCTGTGTTTGGGCAGGTGGTTAGTGGGGACGAGAATCTACTTCAAAGTTCTGGGTCACCAAGACCACCATATCCTGGGTTGAGTACATTTTATCTGGTACAAATACAGAAAACAATATATGACAAGAAAACAGCTTTCATTTCAGTTTCTCAGAATCAGCTCTTATAACAGTTTTTTATAGAAGGCAGAAAAATGGAGTCTTAGGCCTGCCTATGACAGTTCTTGCTTTATAATTGTCTTATCTCACTTATCAAAATCTTATATCTATAATCTATATTGTTACTAATCTATAACCTGTAACTTACACTCTTATTGATTGTATTTATCAGTTCACACCACAACACTCTTAGGTATACAATTCATTTTGAAATGAAGTTCCTGTAGGCGTAAAAGGAAAAAAAGGTGTCTAGGTCCACTTTTTAACTATCGATGTCCAGTTGTTCCAAGCTATGGATATTCATGCATCTTCAGCTGTGTTCTGAGATTTAACTAAATTACTTGAACACAGATTGTCCTTTTCAAGTCTTCTTTTATATTTTGATGTATGGGACTGGAACAGCAGTTCATCTGGGAATAGTTTTTTCCCATTTTAAATCAGGACCCTCCTTCATGTTCTCCCTTTTAATGCCCCATGAATGACGAGGGGTTCCATTATGGCCACAGGAGAGAGGATTGTCTGGACTCTTCTTGAGCTCTGAGGATTGCTCTCTCTGATTCTTGTGGGGTATTCCCCAGGCCCAGGGAGTTTCCCCCATTCACTGCTGACCAGTCCTCAGCTGAAACACTCAAGGCCCCATGCAGACCTGGACTCCTCTCTCTCTCTCTCTCTCTCTGCATCCTTCCCTATCCAGGGCTCTGCAAGCTGCAGGTGCCTGTCCTTCCCAGCATGAAAACTGCGTCCGCTGTCCAGGGCATCAGTCCCTGTGGGTGGCAGCCATTCTCCAGGGGTGAGCTGTGAAGACCATGGATCTCACCTGGTTTGTTTTCCATCTCTTGAGGGGACTTTGGTGACTGAGAATAAGAAGATAAAAATAATTGAGAGAATATGGAAAAGAATACATCACATTAGAAAAATAAATAAACACTAAGAACAAATCAAACATCAGAAATAAAATAAAATCATAGGAAGTGATGCAAATCTTTCTATAATAACATTGAATGTAAATGACCCTAATTCACCAATAAAAGACATAGAATGGAAAAGTGGATTACAAAGCAAGCTCCAGTTGTATGTTGTCTCCTTTCAGGCAAAGACATAAACAGACTGAAGGTGAAAGAAAGGAAAATGATATTCCTTGCAAATGGAACCTGAAAATTAGCAGGAGTAGCTTGTTTTCTATGATCAGACAAAGCAAACTTCAAGTCAAAATTAAACAGACATACAAGGTCATTACATAGAGGGGACGGGAAAATTAGAAGAAGATATAATGATTGTCAGTATATTCTGAATGTCAGGGCACCCAGTAACAAAACAAACATTACTTGATAAAAAGGGACTGATGGACCCCAATAGTGGATGATTTCCACATACCATCCTCACGGACAGATCATACAGATTAAAAGTCAATACAGACACGTCAGATTAAACTTCACTAAGACCAGTTGGACTTGATAGATACTTACAGAATATTTCATCCAGCAACAACTGAATATCCTTTCTTTTCAACTATGGAACTTTCTATGAAATTGATCATGTTAGGTCATTAAGCGAGTCTTAGCAAATACAAAAAAAAAAAAAGAAAAAAAAAATATAGAAATTTATTCTTCACTTTTTTCCAGACCATAATGGAATTAGGTGATAAATCAACATGAAAAATGACAGAGGGGCTGGGGATACAGCTCAGTTGGTAGAGTGTTTGCCTCACACGCACAAGGCCCTGGGTTCAATCCCCGGCACCACAAAAAAAAATAGTAATAATAAGTAAGGAAAGAAAGAAACTATACAGATTTGTAGAAATCAAGCACTCTCCTTTTGCATGATGAGTGGGTCATTAAAGAAATTAAGGGAGAAATTTTTAAATTCTCATAATCAAATGAAGATGGAAATACAACATTTTGGAATCTCTCAGACATTGACAGTCCTAAGAGGAGAGTTTATAGTATATATGTTTTAAAAAAAAATCTCAAATGAACAGCCTTATGCATTTTAGGAAAACAAGGACAAAACATTCATAAAAATAAGAGGAAATAATAAACATTAGAGCTGAAATTTTAAAAATAGAAACTAAAAGAATACAAAGGATCAATGAAACAGAGTTGATTCTTTGAAAACAGAAACAAGATTGATAAACTCCTAGACAAAGTAATTAAAAGAGAGAAAGGAGACCCAGATTAATAAAATTAGAGATGAAAATGGGGATATTACAATGGTCACAACTGAAATCCATAAAAGTATTAGGGATTATTTGAAAATTTATATTCCAACAAATTGAAATTTGGAAGAAATGGACAAATTTCTGGACACATACCATCTACCAAAATCAAACCAAGAGGGCATAGAAAACCTAAACTGACCAATAACAAACCATGACATTAAAGCCTTTATAAAAAGTTCCCAACTAGGAAAAATCCAAGGGACAGGTTCACAGCAAAATTTTAACAGACCTTAAAGAAGAACTAATACCAATACTCCTCAAATTATTCTATGAAAGTGAAAGGGGTGGACCACTTCAGACTCATTCTATGAAGACTGTGTTACTGATACCAAAACCAGATAAGGATACTTCAAGAAAACTACAGATCAGTGTCACTAATAAACATAGATGAAAAAAAAATCCTCAACAAAATATTATCAAATTAACATCAACAACACACTTAAAAAATCATACACCATGATCAATTGGTTTCATCCCAGGGATGCAAGCCTGGTTCAATATACCATATGAATAAAAACAAGGGGGAAAAAATAAGTTATCCTCTTGAAAAAAATGCAGCCTTCAATACAATCCAATGCCATTTCAAGATAAACATCCTGAAGAAACTGGGGATAGAAGGAAATTAACTCAATATAACAGAGGTTACATGTGATAAATCCAAAGCCAACAGCATACTGAATGGGGGAAAAAAACTGAACATACTTCCTCTAATATCAGGAAAAAGATAAGAATGTCCATTCTCACCACATATTACACACAGTAATCGAAGTTTTAGCAAATAGGCAAAAGAAAGAAAAGGATATGAATAGAAATGGAAGAAGTCAAATTATCTCTACTTGCATATGATATAATCCTATACTTAGGAGACCCTAAAGGTTCCACTGGAAGACTTCCAGAAACGATAAACAAATTCAGTCGAGTCACAGGATACAAAATCAATATACAAAAATCAATAGCTTTGTTGAGCTTGGTGGCACACACCTCTACTCCCAATGGCTCAGGAGGCTGAGGTAGGAGGATCACAAGTTCAAAGTCAGCCTCAGCAACTTAGTAAAGCCCTAAGCAACTTGGCAAGACTCTATCTCAAAATAAAAAATAAAAAGGGCTAGGGATGTGGCTCAGCAGTTAAGTGCCCTTGAATTCAATCCCTGATACAAAAAAAAAAAATCAATAGCCTTCCTACACACTATTAATGAATCTACTGAAAAATCAGGAAAAGGACTGACTCCATGGTAGAGCTCCTGCCTGGCATGTGTGAGGCCTTGGGTTCAATCCTCAGCACCTAATAAAATAAATAAAATAAAGGTATGGTGTCCATGTATAACTAAAAAATATATTTTAAAAAATCAGGAAAATGATTACATTCACAGTAGCCTCAGGGGAAACAAAAGAGAAGCTCAGAAAGAAACCTAACTAAAGAGGTGAAAGCCCTCTACAGTGAAAAATTGTAGAATACTGAAGAAAGAGATTTAAGAAGACACAAGAAGATGGAAAGACCTCTCATGTTCAGAGTTAACATTGTTAAAATAGCTATATTATCCAAAGCCATCTACAGGTTCAGTGAATCTCTATCAAAATACCAATGATATTCTTCACAGAACTAGAAAACTCTAAAATTCACATTGAAGAACAAAAGATCCAGAATAGCCAAGGCAATCCTAAGCAAAAGAGCAATGCTGGAGACATCACTATACCTGACTTCAAATTATACTGCAGAGCCATTAAAAAGTGGTGGGGCTGGGGATGTGGCTCAAGCGGTAGCGCGCTCGCCTGGCATGCGCAGGGCGCTGGGTTGGATCCCCAGCACCACATACAAATAAAGATGTTGTGTCCACCGAAAACTAAAAAATAAATATTAAAAATTCTCTCTCTCTCTCCCTCTCTCTCTCTCTCTCTCTCTCTCTCTCTCTCTCTCTCTCTCTCTCTTTAAAAAAAGGGGGGGGAATAAAAATATAAAAATAGACACATGTGGGAGACCAACCTTACACGTGACTGAGTCATACTCCCCGGCTGGGTGCTGAGGCGCTCAATCACAGAAATGTGGCAGAACTCTCCCCACCTTTCTTGGGTGCTAGGGTCGATGTCTCGTGCATGGGTGTGTCTTGCTACAGACCCATGGGTGAAGCTATGCTCACCTGTTCCTTTGTAATATAACCCCTTGCCCTGTTTAGGAAAGAATCTTCCATGGAAGTGCCTTGTGTGTGTCCCCTTCTCTTATTGTGCCCTTGGGTGTGGCCTACCCAGGTGTCAGTCAACCTGCTGACAGTGGACATCATGAAGACAGACTCAGCCCCCTGAAACCTGACCCCTTGCCTCATTTGAATAGCTTCTCCTCAATAAAAGGGGTCAGCGCATGCTCTCGATCTCTCTCTTCCTGCGGAACCTTAAGGTCAGAGGAGCCGTCACAGTGATCCCAGAGAAAAAGGTATTTGTGTCTCTTGTGTGGTTATGTTGCGCAGCCCAGTTAGCCCAGTTCAACTGGAGTGACCCCTGAGCCTTTTAGTCACGAGAACAGAAACCCGGCAGACACAGACCAATAGAACAGAATAGAAGACACAGAAAACTCCTACACCAGCAATCATCTGATTCTTCACAAAGGTGCCCAAATCACACATGTGAGAAAAGAAAGATTTCTTAACAAGTGGTACTAGGATAACTGGATATCAGTATGTAGAAGAATGAAACTTGACCCTTATCTCCACCCTGAACAAAAGTCAACTCAAAAAGGATCAGCCTGGTACAGTGGTACATGCCTGTAATCCCAGAGGCTAGGGAGGCTGAGGCAGGAGGATCACAAGTTCAAAGCCAGCCTCAGCAAAAGTGAGGTGCTAAGCAACTCAGAGAGACCCTGTCTCTAAATAAAATATAATATAGGGCTGGGGATGTGGCTCAGTGGTTGAGTGCCCCTGAGTTCAATCCCCAGTACCCCCAAAAATGATCAAAGACTAAGTAAAAGACTGAAAGCCTGGTTCAACATGCCACATGAATACAACCAAGAGGAAAAAATACATTGTCCTCTTAAAAATGCAGAGAAAGCCTTCAACACAATTCAATGCCATTTCAAGATAAAAATCCTGAAAAAACTAGGAATGGAAGAAGATTAACTCAATATAACAGAGGTTATATGCGATAAATCCAAAGCCAACAACATACTGAATGGAGAAAAAACTGAAATCTTTCAAATAGTTCCTATTTGAAAAACTTTGCAACCATAGAAGAAAAAATAGAGGAAATACTTCAACATGTAGGCACAGGCAAAGATTTCCCAAATAAGACCCTATAGCTTAGAGAATAAGAAAAAGGATTGATAAATAGGATGGCGTCAAATTAAAAAGCTTCTACACAGCAAAAAAACAGAGTGGAGAAACAACTGAAAAAATGGAAGAAATCTTTGCCAGCTACTTTTCTGACAGAGGGTTACTGTCCAGAACACCTAGAGAATTCAAAAACCTCCACATTAAAAAATCAAATAGTCCAATCAATAAACAGAGATGAATTGAACAGACACTTCCCTAAAGAAGTAGTGCGAATGGCCAACCTTTTTTTTTTTTCAACAATTGAAAAAAAAAAGTTCAACATCTTCAGCCACTTGATTTGACTTGCAGATCAAACTACACTGAGATTCCCTCTCCAGTCAAATGACAGACTTCAAGAATACAAGTAGCAATGTCGGCAAGGACTCGGGGGCAGGGGTTGGGGGATGGGGGACCTCTTATACACTGTTGGTGGGAATGTAAATCAGTGCATTCACTATGGAAATAAGTATGGAGGTTCCTCAAAAAGCTAAAAGTAGGCTGGGTTTGTGGCTCACTGGCAGAGCTCTTGCTTGGCATGTGTGAGGCACTGGGTTCAGTAACCAGCACCACATAAAAAAACTAATTAAACAAAACACAGATGTTGTGTCTGTCTACAATTAAAAATAAAAATTTTAAAAAAATTTTTTTAAAAAGCCAAAAGTAGACCTACCACATGATCCAGTTATACCACTTCTTGGTATTTATCCAAAAGAATTAAAGTCAGCTTACTTCAGAAATCCATACTTATTCATGTTTATCACAGCATAATTCACAATAGCCAAGTTATTGGACCAGCCAAGGTGTCTGTCAACATGTAATTCATAATAGCCTTGGTCTAGCGGTGCATCCAGACACCTGGCAGAGTTGAGGAGATGTGAGACAGGAGGGAGTTTTGAAGGCTGATGGATCTGTTCTACACCTTCATGATGGTGGAGGTTATGTAGCTGTATGCTTTTGTCAAAACTAACAGGACTGTGCCCTTTCAGAACAATTTAACCCTATTCCTAGGAATTGCACTGCCTAAATTATTCGGCAACAAATTTTAGAAATTTTCAAAACTTAAAAGAAGAGTGATTATTATCCCACATCCTTACTTTTGAGTTACGGCTTCTTGCAGAGCTGCAGCCTGTTCATTGACCTCACCATGGCGTTCCCCCCCCCCCCCCCGCAGGTGGCCGGGATGATCCTCTGGTGTTGGCTTTGCCTCCCTGGGTCCTCCTTCAGCAGCCCCTGGGAGCTGTCCTGTAGCCACGGCCCTGGGTTCGCAGGCTTAGTCAAAGAGATGGTGAGTTTGCTTTTCCCTTCTTATCGATCCTTGATGACTCTTACTAGATTTTCATTTAATAAAATAATGATTGATACTTTGCAGAAGGAAAATTCCACATAGGCATATTTACTTGCATTTGAAACCCGGAGGGACGTATTTGGCATGAATAAATGGGCCACTGGGCATCGATCTCGGTACAATCTTCACGAGCTTTGAAACAAATTATACCCGACTTGGAGTGTTGTGCTTTCAGTATAATCATTTCAACATCTGATTGTTTACTGAGAGTGTAGGGTCTGCCATGTCCTTTGGTTTGCTTTGAGTCTTTTTTTTTTCCTGCTATAAGTACACGTTTCTTATACACATTGTCCTAGATTATTTAATTATCCACATTTGGACAAGAAAACAGGCATAAATAAAGCATTTGTAAAAAGATTTTTTTATTATGCTTTAACTTCAACTCCTAGTTTTTTCTTATTATGGTTCACTTCTTTTTTGTAGCATCCATGGAGGAGGAAAAAGCACATAATTGTTGATTCATTCATTCATTCATTTGTGTACGCATATCTTAAAAGGAATATGTTTTCTTTTACAGAATATGTTTTCTTAAACAAAGGTGCAGAAAACAGGCTGTTAGTTTGCCTTGTGTTGCAATTTGGGTAAGGGTGGCCCAAAGATCCCTGTGTTAAAGGCTTGGTCACCAGCCTGTGGCTCTATTTGGAGGGGGCGGGCTATGACCTCAAAGGAGATGATACTGGGGCCCCAGTCCTTCCTCTCTCCTGGTCAGCCACGCATTCCCAAGGATGAACCTGAGTACTTGACAGTGTCCTGTGTTGTTTACTGGACGTTGTGCGTCTTTGTTTCCTCATCCCCTGAGTGCAAAATGCCCATCAGCATGGGGTCATATTCAATGCTTCATTATAAAATAGATTTTATGTTTGACAATTTTGCCCAACTGCAGGGTAACGTGTTCTGAGCACGTTTAAGGTGGACTAGGCTACACTCTTGATGTTCCATGGGTTAAGAGTATGAAAGGTAATTTTTTCTTGGGACAGGTTGTATCTTTAACTTATGGTGGGTTTGTCAGGACATGGCCCCATCGTAAGTCCAGAAGTATCTGCATAAACTAAGTAAAGTCTCATCAGAACTAAAATATGTTAATCAAATAAACCTAACAGACATCTGTAAAATATTCCATCTATTGACAATTGAATTCACTTTCTTCTCAGCTGCACATAGAACCTTCTCTAAATACACCATGTTTTAGAACACAAAGCAAATCTTAGCAAATAGGAAAAAATAAAGATAATTCTTTTCATCTTTCAGATCATAATGGAATAAAATTAGAAATCAATAACAAGATTAAAAACAAATCACTTTAACATCTGAAGATTAAATATATACTATATGTATATATGTAATACACATACAATATGTGTGTCATATATATATATATAAAATATATATATATATTTTATATATATATATATATATAAAATACACTTTTGAATGAGGAATAGATCATAGAATAAATCAGGGGAGAAGTGAAAAAAACTTTTTTTTTTCTAGAAAAAACGATGTTTTAGAACACAAAGCAAATAGGAAAAAATAAAGATAATTCTTTTCATCTTTCAGATCATAATGGAATAAAATTAGAAATCAATAACAAGATTAAAAACAAATCACTTTAACATCTGAAGATTAAATATATACTATATGTATATATGTAATACACATACAATATGTGTATCATATATATATATATATATATATTATATATATATTTTATTTATATATATATATATATATATATATATAAAATACACTTTTGAATGAGGACTAGATCATAGAATAAATCAGGGGAGAAGTGAAAAAAACTTTTTTTTTTCCTAGAAAAAACGAAAACAGAAAAACAATTACCAAAACCTCTGGGACAGGGCTGGGGTTGTGGCTCAGTGGTAGAGCACTTGCCTAGCATGGGTTCAATTTTCAGCACCACACATAAATAAGTAAAGTCCATTGACAACTAAAAAATATTGAAAAGAAAAAAACCTCTGGGATAATACAAAGGCACTTCTAATAGGAAAGTTTATAACATTCAGTGCTTACATTAAGAGAAACAGATCCCAAATAAATAATCCAATGTTACACTTCAAGGCCCCGGAAAAGCAAGAACAAATTGATTCCAAAATCAATGAAAGACAGATCAGAGCCAAAATTAATGAAATTGAGAACAGTTACAAAAAATATGCAAAGAATCAAAGCAGCAAAGAGTTGGTTCTTTGAAAAGATAAACAAGATTGCTAATCCTTAGCCAAATTAACCAAAAGAAAGAGAGAAGACCCATCAACAAAATTAGAGCTGAAAAAGGAGATATCACTATAGACACTTCATAAATCCAGAGATAATTAGAAATTATTTTGAAAATTTATACTACAATAAAATGAAAAACCTAGAAGATTCTGACAAATTTCTAGTCACTTATGACCTACCTAAAATGAATCACAAGTGCCGCAGTCTGGCTGGGCACAAATCAGGAGCCACTGAAGCAGGAACAAACTTTATTTCTGAACTCCACCAGCACATTCCACACACGCTCCCGGGAACTCCTCCTGAAAGCCACGGGGCTCCTCCAGGAACCAGCAGCGGGAAATATCCTTTGGAAATCCCTCCTCCTGCACTTCCCCAACCAATGGGAACTCTCCAGGAATCCCCAGGAATCCCCAGGAGAACTCCAAAGTAGTGTGAGAACTGCAAAGTAGCCGCAGAGGCCGACAGGGCCTGTCAATCAATACTATTGGCAAAATGCCAGGGGCCATTCTGACTCAGCTGTGGCTCTCAGCACACAAGACTATAGTAAATCTAAACAAGCCAATGTCAAGTAATGAAATTGAAGCAGCAATTAAAAACCTTTCAACAAAGAAAAGTCCAGGACCAGTTGGATTCTCAATCGAATTCTACCACACATTTAAAAAACTAACGTCAATCTTTCTTAAATTATTCTATGAAATTGGAAGGGAGGGAACACTCCCATTTGTTCTATGAAGGCAATATCACCCTGATACCAAAACCAGACAAAGACCCGTCAAGAGAAGAAAACTACAGGCCCGTGTCCCTGATGAACATAGATGCAAAAATCCTTAAGAAAATATTAGCACACCACATTCAAGAATACATGAAGAAGAGAAGACACCATGATCACATGGGTTTCATCCCAGGGATGCAAGGTTGATTTAACACACAAATAAATAACTAGAATTCATCACACACAGAAGAGTAAGGACAAGAATCACACTGTTATCCCAATACATGCAGAAAAATGTTTTTGACAAAATGCTGCATCCATACATGTTAAAAATGCTGGAGAAACTAAGGACAGGAGGAATCTACCTCAATATATAACATATATGACAAACCCAAGGCCAACATGATACTGAATGGAGATAAACTAAAAGCATTTCCTCTCAAAAACAGGAGCAAGACAAGCATGCCCACTTTCACCACTCCAATCCAGCATAGTCCTTGAAACTCTGGCCATAGCAATCAGGCAAGAGAAGGAAATTAAAGAGATACAAATAGAGGGGAAGGTAAAGGAGAGAAGAAGCACAAGGGACTGAAACAGAACAAATTATATTTCACACATATGTGATTGTATCGAAATGAAGCCCATTATTATGTACAGCTCTAATGCTCTAATAAAAAGAAGAACATTGGAATTGCAGCGGCTTATCTAGAAGCATTGCCATTGTTAAATTGTATTAAGTTTAGTCTAAAACTGTCTCCATATACATTTTGTTCATCCTTAAAGTTTCTCCATACAAAGTGAGCTGTAAATCTAATTTATAAAATAGTCTAACCTAGAAGTCACTCTCATAACAACTAGCCAAGACTCAGCCAATCACAGCAGCTGGACCTCCAGCCAGTCAGACGCTGAAAACAGATGAAACAGGACCATCTAAGGCAAATGCCTACCGCAGCCTCCCAGGTCACTCCTGTATGTCATTTCCTGTTCTCTGGTGATAAATACTGCCTGCACAGAATGGTGAGTTGGAGCAGCCTGAACCATTTTCTGGCTGGACTGCTGGTGGATTCTTGAAACATGTCTTTGCTCAAATAAAGTGCAAAATTCAATTTGTCTATAGTTTTATTAACACCATTAAGATAGTGGCACATTTTAAGACATGGCAACAGAAAAAAATCAGTAACTCACTTGGAAGCATGTGTTCTACAGTACGGAGAAGACCTTTCACTGTGAGCCTAGTAAAACATACAAATAGTCGATACAGAAACATTTTTCTACATATTCCCCAGATATAAAGACGTCACACTTATATCAGTGAGTCAGACACTAGGACTTGTGATCGTAACATATAAAAAGGAGCAGATTCTGGCTAAGAAACTGCATTTGACATACCTGGCACAAGATGCCACCATGATTTTCTGCAGGCACACAAGAGACCCAGGGAATCACGCAGCACTGCCAAGATGCCCGTGTCTTCCTTCAACACCTCCCTCACATTTGCCCACAGCGGAGCTTTGCTCAGTTTTCCCAGCACACATTTTCCCTGGATAACACTGGCAGTGAGGATTCTCAGAATTCAGCAAATGTGCTACATTATGGGTGAGAAAAATATTGAAATACTAATCCAATTCGCTAAAACATTTTACTTAAGTTTCCCAGAAAGACATCTTAAAAACGAAGACACAAAGAGACAAGAAATCAACCAAGCCTGTGTTTCATCTTCAGATGCCAGATCCCATGCCCCCATGAGGAGTCACAGCAGAATCCAAGAGGAAAGAGGATCGTTTAGGGAATATTGCCTCCTACGCCCACATTAGGAGGGCAGCAGTGATCTCCATGATTGCTGAGGGAAAAAGAAAAATCCAGGAACAACTTCTAAAGTAACATTCAAAAAATTTGGATAGGGGCCAGGGCTGTATGGGTATCGTGGTAGAGTACCACATACATGCATAGGTGAATCCCCCGTACCCTAGCCCCACCCCACCCCATACACATGGATAAAAGCTATTTTAGATCACAAAAAACATACCTACTACATTCATGAGGATTATGTGCCACCATATCTTTATCCATACACGTACCCTTGGGACTCCTGGCTGGCAGGCCTAGCTCCCCCCAGGGAAACATGAGCTCTCTGAGAGCACAATACAAGCCTTACCCAACTTTGTGGTTGCACAGCATCTGAAAGACGGCACATGCTCAGTAAACTGCTATTGAGTATTTATTAACTGAGTATACAATATGATCACCATTAGGCAGTAAACTTAATTAAACTTAATCTTCCTGAATTATATGATTGAGTTATATTGTTCAGATTCAAGTCAAGAGTCCTGGAGACATCACAGTTTCATATTCTAAGGTACCTCAAGAGAATGTTGTGACTAGGTGGAACAGATAATATCACCATTATTCTGCCACTTGGCTTCTCCTTGATTTTCCACCTGTGTTTCACTGACCTCAGATAACTTTCAACAATATTAAGGTCCAATAATAGATTTATAAAGACAACTGGAAACAGAACGATTGACATTTTCAGTTTCCCCTTTGGAAAATCCATGTCTGCCAAGGCATCCCCGGCAATCAGGGCCCTTTCTAACACAGGCTTGAAGAAATCAGCCCTTCAGAAAGGCAAGAAACTTTCGGCTGGGCGCAGTGACACACGCATATGAGCCTAGCAGCTTGGGAGGCTGAGGCAGGAGGATGCTGAGGCAGGAGGATGCTGAGTTCAAAGCCAGCCTCAGCAACTTAGTGAGGCCCTAAGCAACTCTGTGAGACCCTGTCTCTAAATAAAATTTAAAAAAAGGGCTGTGGATGTGGTTCCATGGTTGAGTGCCCCTGAGTTCACTCCCTAGTACCAAAAAAAAAGAAAGTCAAGAAACTTCATAAAAGAAAAGCACATACTTGGCACCTCCACTTCCCCCGGGGTTTGAAGGGCCTGACTCATTATGAATCTGCAGGATCTGTGTGTTGCTACCCAGGGGGAATTCTAGGAACAGCACACTCCGCTCAGGGAACAGAAGTGATAACTCTAGACTTAAAGTCTACTTTTCTCCTTGTGGAAACCTCTGTTTCAAGTGGTCTTGAGTCTATTCGATCGACCTCAGTCACTGCCTTCCCTAAACCTCACTCCGTGGTGTTGGAATAAGGCTCCCCTTACCTAGGTGCAGATGGGCACCTGATGCAGAGCTGGCCAGGTGAATGGTATGTGCTACTGGGAGGGGCTGGTTCAGGATGGTCAGGAAGCCAAGCTGGGTGACTGAGGGCAAAACCTGGGACTCTGGCTGAGCCCATTCATTCAGCAAATACGCGCTGCAGATCTGCGTGTGCCAGAGATCCCTGTGTGTTCCAGGGCTCCAGACAGGACCTCCCAGCCCCTGTCCTCGGGAAGGGGATAAAGAAAGCCATATGATCTGTAGAACTGGAAGTCACTAAGAGCAAGGAAAGTGATCATGTTTCTAAGCTAATTAATCGTGTGCCGGGATCTGCTGCGTAACCGCTGCTCTACAGTGAAGCAGGGAGCCCACTGGAAGCAGGAAGAGCCGACTCCATGACAGGATTTTACCTCCTAAATCAGCCTTGAGCTCCCTCCTTCAATCAGAGAGTGCTCTCCCCATTTCCTGCACCTGGCCTGCCTGAGCCCGGGCACTCTGACTGCCCGTGCTGTCCCTCCTGCACTGGATTTTTTCTGTCCTCCTCTCGGCTCCTCCTCTACCTTGACCTTGGGGCTCCACTCCAGCTCCAGCTCTGCCCTGAGCCCTCTCACCTGTGGGCACACGGAAATGCTCAGGTGCATCTCATGCAGAACAGCTGCGCCCTGTGGAGGGGGAGCAGGGGAGCCGCGTGGCAGCCACGTGCAACAGCAGGTGGGTGGACACACAAGGACCTCACTCCAGAGAGGGCCCTTGCTGTGGTGACCCGGTGAGGGAGCAACTGGCAGGACCAGCAGAGGACCGTCTGCTTGCTGGAGTGACAGACAATCCCGTGACCCACCCCGGGAAGAGATGGTGCTTGGAAGAAGACCGCGAAAGCCTGTTTACCTCCTGTAAGTCAGTGGCAGGAAGCAGAATGGAGAGGAAAGGGTCCATTCCGTCATCCCCTCCGAGTGATGTGTCACTTGTTGAAGAAAAACTGCTACAGGGATGCCGAATACCTGTTGGCACCAGCGTGTCCAAGTGACTTAGGGACCTGTGACTATAAAGTCATGAAGACTCATTGACTTTAACATTCCAACCCCAAGGACTTTATCCTGTGAGAGCTACAAAAGAAAATAAGTGATAAACGAGACGAGAGTGCACACAGACAGGCACATTAACTTCATGATCTAGTTTACAGTCGTTTAAAAAATAAATGCAAGCCCCTTTAGATTGTGAATCTCACAAAATGGAAAATGCTATTCACAGCAGATAAATACAATGCCTAGATTTGAATTCCAGATATCAACCACAAAAGAAAAGGGACTCTCCGGTCAAAGTCAAGCTTCTCCACGTAACAGCACCCTGGGGGCTACAGCTCAACTGACCAGTACGGCCTCATCGTCCCCTGCATGTCCAGTAGTCGGAGCCAGAGCCAGCGATGCACCTGTTCACACCGTAGATACTGGACGCTGATCACCTCCCGGGTGCTGTGCTGGGGGCTGGGGGTGGCAAACCACTCTGGGAGCAGCGCAGTCCAGTGGACGTGGTGCCCTTTTTAAGAGATCCACTGAGCATGTGGTGAGAGCAGGAGTGTGGGAGACAGGGAAAGTATCGCGCAGACAGTGAAGTCGGCTCAGGAAAAGTCAGCAGACCATGCAAGGAAGGGGTAGGAGAGAAGAGGAAGGAAGCTTTAGGCGGAACAGAGGGAGCCCTGTATTGCAGGGCAGGATGAAGGGGAGGTGTTTTAGTCAGCTGTTTCACTGCTGTGACCACAAGACCTGACAAGAACAACTAGAGAAAGAAAAGTTTATCTGGGGCTCACAGATTCAGAGGTCTCAGTTCAGAGATGGCTGACTCCTTTGCTCTGGGACAGAAGTGAGGAAGAACATCTGGGCAGAAGGGTGTGGCAGAGGAAGCTCCTGGGACATGGCATCAGGAAGGGACTTGGGGGGAGCAAGCTATCCCCTCACCATGGATAGACCCAATAGACCAGGTCCTCCAGCCACACCCTACCTGCCCACAGTCACCACCCTCTTAATCCATTCAAGTGGACTAACGCACTGATTAGGTTAAGGCTCTCCTAACCCGATCATTTCACCTCTACACTTTCAGGCATTGTCCACACATGAGCTTTTGGGGGATACCTCATATCTAAAACAATTTCAGAATCATTTAAATAATTCATATATAAAATAATTTCACATATAAAATAATTTCAAATATAAAATAATTTCAGTAATTTCAGAAAAAAAATAGATAAACAGTGAAGATACTGGTTTGCTTTTCCTAGGAGCTTGGATTTAATTTTTTTAAAAAAAAAAACAATGAAATGTAACATGAAGGCAAAACTTGCTTTCTAAATACGAATGTGTTAAAATTGAATAAAAACACATGCTCATTCTGCAGACAAGTGCACTATGGTTATAAACTATACTAGGACCTATCTAAAAGTGATAGGTAACATTTTAGGCCAACTCATTTCAGTATGTCAGAGAAAAAAAAAATTTTTAAGAGAGAGAATTTTTTAATATTTATTTTTTAGTTTTCTGTGGACACAACATCTTTATTTTATTTTGTGTGTGTGTGGTGCTGAGGATCGAACCCAGCGCCCCGCGCATGCCAGGCGAGCGCGCTACTGCTTGAGCCACATCCCCAGCCCCCAGAGAAATTTTTTTAAAGAGTTTATCTTGAGTTTGGAGCAAATGAGTAAGACTCCATCTTTTATGGTGCCCCATTTGACACTAAACTTGAAGAGTCTGTTACTCATCTGCAGATTCTTTTTCTTACTGGTATTACTGAAAGGTCCTAATTGAAGCATCTGCTGAAATAATTACCCCCCTATTATATGAGACACCCTTCCTGAAGTATATCACGGTATCACATCCTGAATGAATCTCCTTGCTGAACCACAAGATCGGTGCTAGGTTTTCCCTTCTTCTCCCAGCCAGGCTGGTGAACATGACAAAAAAGAAAAAGAAACAATTAAAAGTGTGTGTAGCTAAGCAATGAATAAATGAGTCCACCGAAAAGCCACACAGAAGGCTGTTACTCAGCGTTTTACCAAGAAGGATGCTCACTGTGAAAGGGAACAGCCCGACTCCAGTTGACTCTGAATCTTCCATTGGATTCCAAGCAAAATACCATCAACAACTGATCCTGCAGGCTGAATGCCATCGCCCCGAGAACAGAACCAGGCAAGCCGGTGCGAGGGTCTCCTCTGGACACCACTGCTGGACTTTCCTCCAGGGGAGGCTTCTGAAGCCCGCTAGTGAGTGGCAAGAGCGGCCTCTGGTGGCTGATGTTATTGCTGCAGTCTACCGGCCCAGGGCTGGGTTGCTTTACTCCCCTTTCTGTAGAGTTCATTTCTCATTTCTGGGTTTGTTTAAGCAAAGCAGCGGTTTCCATTGCAGGACCTAAGGAGTTTGATTTGACCTAAACATCCATGTTCTATCGACAAAGATTTATCACGAAATCAAATTAAAGCTGAATCTGAAACACGGTACAACATGTGACCAAAGAATCAGGAACACCTTCCTAGAGGAGCAGGACAGCGTGGCCATGCAGGGTGCTCAGGCCACCGGTGCCAGTGTGTGCGAATGGCCCTGGCGTGAGGCTTCAGGGCAGGAAAACACTGAGCTGCGACAAACTTCATGAGGGTGGCTCAGGCGAACCGCTGAAAGCTACCTCTGGCTTTCCTGCAGCAATCTAAATTTCTGAGCATAGCCACTAGCACTGATCTGCTCGTTTCAAAGGAGATTTTGGTAGGAGAAGCTGGAGACTCAGACTGAGGAGATTCCAGTGAAAGAAAAATCAAAGAAAATTAAAGTGATTTTACTACAAGGAGGAAGATATTTTCAAAATTCTAATCTCTGGGCTGGCTTAAATTAAGAATGGAGGGCTGGGCTGTAGCTCAGTGGTAAAGCACTTGCCTAGCATGCGTAAGTCCCTGGGTTCAGTCCTCAGCACCACATAAAAAGTAAAAATGAGCAGAATAAAGGTATTGTGAAAAAAAATTTTTTTTTAAATGGAGCTGGGCAAGGTGGTGCACACCTGTAATCTCAGTGGCTGGGGAAACTGAGGCAGGAGAATTACAAGTTCAAAGCCAGCTTCAACAACGTAGCAGGGCCCTAAGCAACTCAGCAAGACCCTCTCTCTAAATAAAATATAAACATGGGCTGGGGATGTGGCTCAGTGACCAAACACCCCTGAGTTCAATCCCCAGTAAAAAAAAAAAAAAGATGTCCTTCAGGAAGAGTTTTAATCCAAGCAAATAATTTTAACACATTTTATGTGTGATAAAATATGGGTTCTGAACTATTTTGAATATTATTCTCAAATATAACCCACTCTAGAACAAAAGCTTCCTAAATTGTTACCAAATCAGAAACAGACCACCCAATTATAAAATTTAAAATGTAAAACATCACATTGGATCTAATGTAAAATATTAGATCTAAGGTCACTTAAATAACTGGCTAAGTTTTATCTATAAACAACTACTTTCTACTATGAGAAATGAAGTTCTCTATCAAGGGAGTGCCCTCCTTCTAGTCCCGTAGTAGTGGCCCCAGAGGTTATTAAATTTGGGTTCTAAAATTTAGCTTAGGGCTGGGGCTGTAGCTCAGTGGTAGAGCGCTTGCCTAACACGTGTGAGGTACTGGGTTCAATCCTCAGCACCACATAAAAATAAATAAAATAAAAATATTGTGTCCATCTACAACTAAATAAATAAATAAAATTCAGCTTCACCTACAGGTGTTCCAAACCTGTAGCAGAGGAGTTAATCAGCATCTTAACTCGGAAGCTGCTAACTTCTAAACTGATGCTATAGGATGTAATGTCTGTCAGTTGTTTTTCTGTTAGACTTGGTTCCTGAGGCGCTACAATCCTAAAAAAGAATAAATGGCAGTATTTGTAGGCTAGTCCCTTACTGCCACGTTCCTTTCAGTGTTATAAAAACTTCTGATTTCTCAATGCAATTCAAAAATATAAAGTCACATATGCATCATATATTTAGAGTCCTCCACAAAAGAAAAGTCCATTATTGTAAATAAAATTCTATTTTTCAGGTTGCAATTGAATAGGTTTCTTTAAAGGTTCTTTATTTTCAGGAGCATGCCCTGCTAGTCCAAGTCCAAATATCACCAAAACGTTTCCAGATAGCCTCGCGCAAGTAGCAAAGCGTTCGCTTCTGCCCAGCTCCAGGTCTGCGGAGGCAGCCACAGCAGCACCTGGAGGAAGGCGCGGGCGACGGAGGCCATGCTCGCTGCGCTCGGCCGCCGGGGCGCAGAGCCCCCGCCTCGCGCGCACTCTTCTGGCTGCAGGTGCTCAGAGCCGACGCTACCACTGGGCGGTTCATCTAAAGAGGAAAGCAGGGAACACGGAGGACATCGGTTCCTGTTCTGCTCAAAAGATGGAGCAGAGAGAACTCCGCGCGTGGATTCCTGCGGACGCGCACACTAGGGCTTCGCTGGGATTCAGACTAGAATGGAAGCTCAGCAGCCAGCCAGGGGTGGACAGGACAGTTAGGTCCTTAGTGCAGGATGGATGCTGTATTCATTTAACATTTTGCTATTTTGTCATCATGGTTTTGATTTGGGGGTTTTGTTGGGGGTGTGCATTTTGTTATTTTAATATTGCATTAAAACATTATTTATCTTGATTACCGTTACTTAAAATTTGCACCGGAGAAAAATGCTTACTCCCCCCACCCTAGTTCTAGCCTTTCTAGAAGTCTAACTGTAAATGTAGTTCCAGCCTTCCCTGCAAAGGAGCAGCCCCTTCATGGGTAGTGAGGAGGGGTTCCCTGCAGGAGCAGCTCATCCTGAGCGTCACGTGTGCCAGGGCGGGGACAGGAGGGACAGGGTCCTCCCCTTCCGGTGCTTCCTAAACTCACAGCCCAGGCAGAAGGTGGGCACACTCCCTGCAAGTACCACCACGAGATTCCAGAAATAAGTTACTAAATGTTTAGAAGCTGTCTCAAAGGAATGAAAGCTGTGTGTACTTTTTGTCTTCTTTTCAGAAAAAAACATCTCCCAAATCACTCCTGAAAGCCTTTTTTCTTTATTAAAATGAACTCAAATGTCATAATCATACAGAAGAATCTTAAGAAGTCATTCGCGAATTATTAGATTTGCTTAAATTGCCTTTGCACAAGAACTATGAAAATCACACTTCTTTCATTACAAAAAAAATATAAGTGTAAAATCTTTTTATTGGTCCACTAATGCATTATGCACAGTAGTGGGGTTATTTTGACGTCGTAGGTGTATGGAATATAATTTGCTTCATTACGATCCTCAGTACTTCGACTCTCACTGCCCTGCTCCTTCACTCTGCTGGTCTTCTCCCTTTTTGTGTTTTTAATTCATGCTCCATAGATATACACAGAGGTGGAATCCACTGTGGCATATTCACGTGTGTACACAGCGTGATTCCTCAATTTCACTCTGCAGTTCCTCCCTGCTCCTGTCTCTCCCCTCCCCCTGCTCCCCCCTTCCTCTCCTCCACTCATCTCCCTTCTATTATAAATGTGAAATCTTGACAGATTAACTGCCTGGTGTGAGATAAAAACAGAAATTGGAAGGCATCTTGTACATTGGACTCAGAATGAAACAACAAAATATCAACCTGCAATTTTTGCTTTTCTTCTTCACAAACACACACAACCCTGTGCGCGAGGTTGTGCGTCTTTTATTTCAATGTAATTTTGCCACGTGCTGTATTCTCATTCTGCAATTTCATCTTAGTCATGTCCCACATGCATTCCAGTTGGAGCTGGAATCCATCATATCCTTCAACTTTCAGTTCTAAAAATTAGAATGAGAACACTAAAAAGGTCAGTTTTCTTGCCACTCTAATAGCACTTTCAGTGGGGGCTGCGGGTGTAACTCGGCAGGAGAGCGCTATCCTAAGGGACACATAGGCCTAGAGTTCCATCCCCAGCACAGGAAGGGGGAAAAGTCCAACTGTCTACTCTTACAAGGATGCCACATCTCTAAGAATACTTTTTTCTTATATTTTTCCTAAGCAACCTAATGTGATATTAATTCAGTTTTTAAAATTACACTACTGCATTTGTCAAGGTAGAAAGCAGAATCCACTCAGACTTTTTAAGTCAGTTTTCCCTTACTATTGCAAAAATACCGGCGACAATTAACTTCTAACGAGGAAAAGGTTGGTTTGACTCATAGTTCTAGAGGGTCCAGTCCAAGATCAGGCAGTTTGGGTCTCTGGCAGCACCTCATGGATGGATGGGAGGAAGAGCAAAGGGGTCACATCATATAAGAGCCGAGAAGCAGAGAGAGTCGGGGAGACCAGGGTCCCCAGGATCACCCCCCCCCTTAGGGTCACGCCACCCCCCAGGACCTCCCTTAAGGCCCCACCTCGTAGAGGTCCTATGACCTCCCAATAGCACCACTCTCTGGTCCTGTAACACATGGCCCGCCCGCTGGGGACCCTCGTCCAAACCCTAGCACACCAAGTGTGTGGCACTCTCAGAAGAGTGACAGCAGAGAGCCGCTGCCACCAAGGGGCAGAGGGAGGAGAGGCGCGGCTCCGGCTCCGGCTCTGCAGCAGCCGCAGGCGGGGCTTCCCGGAGCGAGCGGCAGTCCCGGGATTAAGAGGCCTTCTGAGCCCCACTTGGCAGCTCCTCCTCTTCCTGCGGGGGTCTCTCCGTGGCCAACCTCAGTGGGCGTCAGCCAGCAAGGGACAGCGGGAGGTCAGGGAAGGACCGCACACCCCGGGGACAGGCATCCAAGCTGTGGAGGAGCCTCCTCTTGTTCTGTGATGGAGGCTCAGCGGGTGGAGGGTGGAGGGTGGAGGGTGGAGGGTGAACCTGAGTTCTGTTTTGTTTTTAACTCAGGTGCTGAAGTCTTTCTGATACAGTGCCCACTTCACCTTCTGAATGTAGCTCTGAGGCTTATTAAAAGGGACACGTTTTCCTTTTCCTCGTCTCCTTCTCCCCCTTCCTAACTTGGGGACAGGGAACAAGACGACCTTGTGCTATCTGCTCCACAGAGTTGTCTGCCAGAGGATCTAGGAAGTGAATGTCTCCCAAATCAACCAGTGAATCCTGACACTCCATCAGGGGCCCTGGGACCCCCTACCTGACCACACGTGGAATGCAACCCTTGAAGGGGCCCTTTTACAAGCCCCTGTTCCTCCTGATGGGCAGAATCACAGCCTGCGGGACAGGAGTCCCCTGTCTGTCCTTTGCTAGCAAAGGAATGACATTTATTTTTCCTTTTTCTCAAAACCGTGTCCTCGTGATTGAATGGGCGTTGGGGGAAAGGACAGAGCTTTGGTTTACTATTCTACTTCCGAAATTGAATCAGAGCGTTGATATCAAATAGTCAGTCCCCTCTCTTCCTGCTTGTGTTCACAGGGAGGATCCACCTTGCTGAATATCACGCTGGGAGTGGAGCTTTGGAAGGGGGAGATGCAAAAAGACAGTCAATATACAGAATAAATAACTGGGTCAGGTCAAGGAGATGGGGGCTGGTTGGAAAGGAGAGGAAATCCAATGCTGACATCTCCAAAGCCCTTCCCCTCCTGCTCCAACCTCCCACAGGGAGGGTCCCCCCTGCAGGGAGTTGTTAATTAATGCCTCCTGAGCTTTCCCTCCCTGCCCCCAACAGTGCACCCTTTGGCCCTCCCCCCCCCCCATTTTCTTGTCACCTTTTGGCTCATCATCCCCCCTACCCTTGCCCCTGGTGAAGTACACAGGAAGGAGAGAGATAAGGGGGGAAGAAGGCAGGAGAACAAAGGTAATTTGAAATGTATAAAAGGGACAGGACACTCGCCTTGGGGTCCTCTTCTTCCAGGAGAAGTCTGTTTCTAGCCTTTAAATAAAACTTGCCTTCTACCCTTGCCTGGCGTTTCTCGGGGGTATTCAATCTTAACATCTGGTCACCTGTAAAACTCTTCATTAACTGCAGCAACAGAAAGTCACCTGAGCCCACTTACCTCTCCTTATTCTTCATAGAACGGAAAGACTGATGTTCTCATAGAGCAGAGAAAGATGAGGCCTCCCTCTGGCTTTCTGACATCCGTCAATATTTTAAGAAAACAATCCTCACTTTTCCTAACCAGTTGGGAAAGTAAGTTGAGCTTCAATACAAAAATGAATACTCTTTATTAAAACATCATATGGGTATTTTTTTCTGTGAAATCAAATTAGTCTAAAAATCTAATCCTTCCAACGTTAAGAAAAACACAAGCAAATATATGGTAAAGAAGTTGAAATCTTCCTCCCAGTTTCTTATCCCTGGCTAATTGGGAAGAATTGGAAAGGGGTGAGAGTAATAAACACTGATGAATAATTTGCTTAACCCTTCTATTGAGTCTTGTTATATATAAATTCCCCAATTTGACAATTATACAAATAATAGCACACTTTAACACTACGACATAAAAAGTACTGTAGGTGCCCGGGTTTCAAAGAAAGCATTCTCTCCAATGTTTTTTCATATAAAAAGGTAATTCTCACCCCAAATCTGGGTTGATCTTTTACATAGAAAGAGTACATGGGCACAGTTAGAATACGGTTTTGGGAACTAGAAAAGCCACCCTGGCTTTCAGTAAATCAACATTCCACCACTGAGCTGGGCAAATATTTAGCTGAAATCTCCTGTGGATGTCAGATCTTTTCCTTAATATGGGAGACAAACTTTAATATAAGAGAGATCAACTGGATTGAGCCTGGGGATCAGGAGACAGAGGAGGGGTGAGCTAGGGACCAGGGAGGGTGAAGAAAGGGGCCAGTCAGATGTCAGAGATGAATTTATTTATGTTCCGGTTTTGTCGGAAGTAAACTGACCCTTCGGTTAGTCTCTGCAGAAAGCCATTCCCAGAAGACAGGAAGGCAGTTGTCCTTGTGAAACGTCCAGCTGAATAAACAGGACACCTTTTCACTCTGCTGACCTGCGGCTCTAAGGAGAAACACTGCTCCTCTTTAAAGGAGGAGAATCAATGGACACAGAACTGGAGGAGCTTTCAGATCTGCCTGCATTTGTGCTCCAGGGCTGGAGCAGCCTCGGGGCAGCCTGAATTTCTGGGTCTAAAGGGGCTGAAGCTGTTCTGTCTGTAGCAAGTGCAGGGAATTCCTATCCGTTCCCAACCAGCTCTGAGTCTGGGGAACAGCTCATGTTGTGCTGCCAGCCAAGGAGCTTTGGGTGCCTTAGAGAGCCACTTGGACCCCAGGTCTCCATGTGGTGGGGAGGACTGGCTATGGCTTTCACACACACTACAAAGGCACAATCTAGAAGCTGGCATTGAGTACGCAGTAGAAGACAGGAGGACAGGCTGTGCTCATGGAGTCGGCCACACTTTCTGCTGTTGCACATGGAGGCAGAGACAGAAGCCGACACTTAGCCTGACGTCCTTCTATTCAGGGTCCAGGCGGCTGGCCAAGGTAAGGTCGCGGTTTCATAAGGACTCAGGGCATGGAGAAACCTATTCGTTACACAAAAAACATGCAGTTTTCTTCTCAATCCAATAATGAATATGAGCACAAAATTCTTATAATACAAAATATCGAAGAAGGGGAAAGTTTTGTTCTCTGTATGATACAAAATGTTTTCGGCCAAGTCAGATAGCTCCAGGGGCTGTACCCAGGATGTGGGATCACATCCAACATGCCTGGTGGTGACAGAGGGGAAATGAAGGTCACCTGTAGGGAATTTCCTAAGAATATTAAATAAGAGACTCTGCAGACGACTTATCATATGCATCTTCTGTTCCAAAGGTTAAAAGAAACTTCCCCTGAGTATAAGGGGAGGGGGAGAGGGAGAAAAGAGGAAAGATGAATAAACAAAGCAGCCCTGAGGTGACAGAATACTTGGTCGCACTTGATATTTAGGGGACCCTGTGACTCCGGAATAAGATGGTCTGGAGATAAAGCACCAAAACTTTAGAAACCTGCTTGTCTCTCCTACAGCAAGACGCTAGATCTCTCTAGGCCTCAAATTTCATGTGTTTATGATGAGCATCATTATATCTCATCTGGGTAGTTTGTGAAGATTATTTGATTTTTTTTCTGGTTGTTTTGTTCTGTTTTGTTTTGTTTCATGGTTCTGGGGATTGATCACAGATCCTAGGCAAGGACTGTACCATTGAGCTACATCCCCAGCCCCATGAAGATTATCTGAGAAGAATTTATGCCAAGTGCCCACTGGCTATAATAAAGGTTCAACATATTAATGATATTGTCATTAATTAAAATAAACCCAAATTCTGCTACGCGGTGGCACACGCCTGCGATCCCAGCGGCTTGGGAGGTTGAGGCAGGAGAATAGAGAGTTCAATGCCAGCCTCAGCAAAAGCGAGGTTCTAAGCAATCAGTGAGACTCTGTCTCTAAATAAAACACAAAATAGGGCTGGAAAAGTGGCTCAGTGGTCGAGTGCCCCTGAGTTCAACCCCCAGAACCCCACAAAAAGAACCCAAATAAATGAAAAAAAAAAAAAACTCAAATCCTAATAAGGACTTTTTTCAAAGGCTTATACTCATTTCTTATTACCAGATATCTTTCCATCCCACAGATCAAATGCATTCTTCTTTGATTCTAAAGGATATTCAAAATATTATTTTTCCCTGGAAAGGCTATGGTTAAACATTAGAGTTTGGCCTCTGATGCTCTATAATTTCTTGCAGCTCTGTAGAATGAGACACAATTTCCACATGAATAATGGATAAAGAGCACTATCTGTGGTTTCAAAGGGTTTGGGGCCAAAACATCTATTTTCTTGAATGTCCAATGTAGATTTATAAAATGTCAAAATTCAACAATAAACACCTAAGCATAATTACTACAAAATATAATTCATAACCATGTTGTTTTGTTTCATGATTTGCTCTTATTAATTTCTTGTTTCTGTTGAAGACCTAATGAATTGCAATTCTTCAAGGTGCCACAGAGTTTTCCTTTCACTAGGAAAAAAAGAGCTACAGAATGTTCTTTCCAAAGAATAGCAAATAGGTTTTAAAAACTCTACATGCTTATGCAAATTTCATCCTTAAACAAAAATTAAGACCATAAGGAATCAGTTTAGGGAGCCCTAAAGTTTTCTTATAACTATTGCTACCAGTCAATCAACTGTCTGATTGTTCATTATACAAGTTCTTTTTATTCAAGTATAAATCAGTTAATTTTGATGTATTTTATTTCCTCTTAAAATTTTTACCCTTTTGGAGCTGGGGTTGTAGTTCAGTGGTAAAGCACTTGCCTTGCATGTGTGAGGAAGTGGGTTTGATCCTCAGTACCACATAAAACATAAATAAATAAATAAAGGTTAAAAAAAATCTTTTTTACCCTTTTGGTGTTATGGTGTGGATCAATGGAAGAGCCTCTTTCCTACCATATACAAGGGCCTGAGCTCTATCCCCAGAGCTGCAAACAAATAAAATAAAATTTAAATTAAAAAATTACTCATTTTACCTACCTTTCAACATGTAAAGTTTATGCCAAAGGCAGTTTTATTTACATGAACAGAAGTATAAAACCTCACATACACGTGAAAGAACATTTTAAAAATCTGACCATCAATATTTAACCATATAAATATTAAACTAGAAATTGAAAGCTTTTTGCTATTGTTGTTGTTCTCAGAATCTATACTCACCTCATACCAAACTCTTGGAATTTTTAGGGAAAAAAAAAAAAGTTACTTGAGTTTTGTTTTCTTTGTTTTGTTTTGTGTTCAGTGCTAGGGATCAAATCCAGGGACCACACAAGCTAAGCAAACCTTCTACCACTGAGCTATATTCCCAGCCTTGGAAATAATCAAATAAAATCAGGACATGGTGGCGCTCACCTGTAATCCCCGCAGCTCAGGAAGCTGAGGCAGGAGGATTACAAGTTCAAAGCCAGCCTCAGCAACTTAGTGAGGCCCTAAGCAACCTAGCAAGACCCTGTGTCTAAATAAAATATTTTTTAAAAGGATGGACATGTGGCTCAGTGATTAAGCACCCCTGGGTTCAATAATAATAATAATAATAATAATGGAAGAAAAGAGATGATCTTTTCAAATGCCAAATAAAGAACATTGAGTATCCACTTGTTATGGCAGCCTCATTATAAAAGAGAATTGAACAAAGAAAAGGTCTCTTAGAACAAAATCCACAAAGATTTTATGGGACAAGAATTTCATTGTAAAGAATTGGAGTGATACAAATTCATTCTACATTTTATATAAAAAGCAAAGGTAAAATTTTAAAAGCATGGCAACTATCTGCCAATTTGCACCATTTAAAATGAAATAATATCGGTAACAGGTTACGGTTCTGGCACTGATAAGGAACAGGGCCTGGATTTTACTTGCTCACCTAAAACAAAACTAAGATGAAGCAACAGTTTCCCAGACGTCAGACTCCAGGAAACAAAGGAGAGTGATCCTTGAAAGACTGGACTCAGTGAGGTGTGCCCTGCGGCTGCCCCAGAGGAGCTCCCGGATGCAGCACGGGAGGAAGGACCCAGGCAGAGCCCAGAGCTACGGAGTTGAAGACAGAGGGAATGAAGGGTTGATTAAGGCCCAAGGAAAGACCCCTCAAAAGAGCCGGGCAGTGCACACCTGTGATTCTAGTGGCTTTGGAGTCTGAGGCAGGAGGATCACAAGTTCAAAGCCAGCCTTTGAGAGACTCTGTCTCTAAATAAAGATATTTGTAAAAGGGCTGGGGATGTGGTTCAGTGGTTAAGCGCCCCTGGGTTCAATCCCTGGTACCAAAAATAAATAAATAAATAAATAGTTTATTTTGTGTGTCTGTTTAGAACCCTCTGATTTGGGTGGATTATAGGGGAGTGAGGGACAGAAGAACTGATGTTTGCTGGTAAATTCTTGGGCAATGTGGGGTTCCTGAAGGGAAAATTGGGAAAGTGTGGACTCCCTCCAGTGCTCAGCCCCCGCAGTCTTGGTCTTTCAGGCCGGACATGTTGAGTCTCCAGCAAGCAGCCAGTTGCCTCCCCTGCTTTTATTTATTTATTTATTTTTGTTACTTGGGATTGAACCCAGGGGCGCTTTACCACTGAGCCACATCCCCTAGCCTTTGTATTTTTTATTTTGAGACAGGGTCTCATTGAGTTGCTTAAGACCTCTCTAAATTGCTGAGGCTGGCTTTCATCTGGCGGTCCTCCTGCCTCAGCCTCCCGAGCCCCTGGGATTACTGGCCTGTGCCAGGGCGCCCAGCCAGCCAGTTGCCTTTCAGCACTCCTGCCCTTTGCTGGTATCAGTGAAGTTCCTGCTCCAGGTGAGCTGGGATTCTCTCTCTCTCTCTCTCTCTCTCTCTCTCTCTCTCTCTCTCTCTCTCTCTCTCTCTCTCTCCAGTTTTCTAAGTCCTGGTTTCCCTGTTATGAAGCAGGTTTGCTGATTACCAATCCAAGAGGGGACCGGCACCTAGTGGAGGGCAGCTGAGATCTCCACCATGCCCACCCCCTGGAATACAGCCTGGCCTTTCCCACCCACCCATTCTAGGCTACAGTGTTACCGGTTGCCTGAGTCTGGTAGGATGGAACGTGCCGCCTTGCAATTAGCAATATGAAGTGGAGTTTGTACTTGCAGATAAGCAGCAACAGACAGAAGAGGCCCAGGAGTCAGTGACGAGGCCCTTCAGGGCTCAAGAAACTGCCCAGAGCAGAGGCTCACTGCACGGACTTTCTAGGCAAAGCTTCAAGGGGCAGCCTCCTTCAGAAGGAGAGAGTGGCCAGCCCTGGCTGTGGCCTGTTTTCCCTAGGCCAGCATCCCCCAGGAGGACAGAAACAAGGTCCTGCCTCCGGTCACCACATTCCTAGCATGCTTCACACTTGTTCTGAAAACTGCTATCAGACACTGTCCAACACCCGTGACCTGGGTTCTCTGAGGGCCCTGCGAACTGCTGACCTTCCGGGAGTTTTGTTGTTTTGAGAATGGGTGGGACAACCTGCCGCTTCTTCATATCAGCCTGGACACCCAGAAGTCCTCCCCCTCCACAGTCCTCTTTCTTCTTTAATCTTGTTGAGGCCTTCGGGAATTTGTTGCCCAGAACAAATGTCAAGGCCAAGGACAAGCAGGAGAGGGGAGAAACTGTTTCAAACCCCTTCCCCCTGCTGATCCTTTGTCCCCTGCTCAGAACTCTGTCCTGATGAGGAAAATGACAGGCAGCCACAGTTGCCTGGTGACTCCTGCTCTCAGGCCCAGTAGGCAGTGGACCCTGCAGACCAGGTTCTCATCTGGAAGCCCTGATCACTTTCCAACCTCTTCCCTCCAGTTGGTCCTTGGTCCCTTCTGGTCCTGATCAAATGCAGTGGCTTCAGGTGTCAGTCCCTGGGCTATGCTGCCGCTGAGCACCTTATGTCCTGTCCCGGGGCCAGCGCTTTTGCAACAGCCATCAACGGCCACTCTGTCCCAGGACCACTGCCCTGAGCAAGGCCTGCTGGGCTGCGTGTCCTGCCCCAGGATCAAGGCAGAGCTCTGCTCGCATTCCGGAGGGGCTGCAGGGAAAGCCAGAGGAGGGCACCCTGCACCCTCGGTGGACCCTGCTCCCCAAACGCCCCACTGTGCATGTGGCAGGGCTCCTCCTGGCATGGGGCGCGGGTGGGGCTGCAGGGATGACTACGCTCAGCTCTCAGGTTCTGCTCAATCTGGAACAAAAGACGCGTGGCCTGCGGAAAGACAGGACTTGAGGAATGCAAAGTTAGCACCCAACCTGAACAACCTTCTCCAGTCCATCCTAAAGACTGCGTGACCTTGGGAAGGTGTGGGTTGCGGGACTCACCCTCTGGGGCCTTCCCATCGCACAAAGGCTTTTCTGTGCATTCCTGGCTCACCCTCCTAAGGCTTCAGGGACGGGAGCTTATTTATTCTCTGATCCTGGTAATGGAGACTTTGAAGAGAGAGGAACAGTGACCCACCGACTGAGGCCAGCCCAGGCAGCAGCGACATAGGGTCAGGACTGGACACCCAGCCTCTCCCTGACCATGAGGAATCAGCCGTGGGAAAGCCGGAGCACAGCACTGGAACTTTCTCCCTGGGTGGGGACAGCAGCCCTCCTGAGGGAGGTGGGACCCCCTCGAGGCAGCAGAGCCCAACCAGTAACTGCAGCTGGGTCAGAGCCCCTGGAGGAGGGGACCCTCTGCCTCCAAACTCCCAGCAAGGTCAGCAGAGAGTGGCATGAGGGCAGAGCCCTGGCCCACGAGGAGGTCCAGGTGTGCTGTTGAGAAGGCCAAGCGCAAAAAACATATATGGAGAAGGTTCCAGAACAGGGTCTAGGGAGAAAGCCCCCCAGCCCTTCTGGGCAGTGGAGCTTGAGGAAGGTTCTGGAATGAGCCGTCCCCTCCTCCCCACTCTTCCCATTTTGCTTCCTTTCCGTCTACACTGCTCCCCATCTGGTGTTGTCAAGACAAGCGCACCCAGCGGGTGACTCCACCAGGCAGGTCACAAGGATGAGGCTGGCTTTGGCCACAGACCACATGCAGATGCCCCCCATCTGCACCCACCGCCCCCTGCACGCCAGCTGCTCCTTCCTGCTTCCTCTGCTCCCAGGCAGAAGCACCCCCCACCTCAGCCCTCCTGCAGCAGAGGCCAGCTCACGGGGTTCCTTTCCTCTCAGGCCACAGGATTCCCTTCCTGTGCAGAGTGTGGGGCTCCTGGAGAAAGACTTGTTATATGGAATCAGACAGAGCTGGTGGGTCCACGTTCCTCGAGTCCTGACTGTGAGGGCATGTGAACTGAGCACTGGGCTGAGTGAAGACCCAGCCCCAGGGGTGTCTGGGGGTGGAGCTGCATGTGCAAAGGCCCTGGGACTAGCTAATACTCCAGGTGTGTGGAAAACAGCAAGGACGTCTGGAGGTGGAGGTAGAATAGGGGGAACAGCATTTTTGACCCCGCAGCTCGCGGTGAGGACTTGGGATGGCATTGTGAGTGAAATGAGGGGAAGAGTCACATGACATGACTTTAACAGGAGTTTCTTTGGTGGACTGAGAACAGACGGAGGAGGCACGGCAAGTGGTACACAGAGAAAATTCCCTCACCATTGGAATCTTCTGGGGTTTAGTTTGTGCGGGAAAAGCAGGGCTGTTTTTCACTCCTTCCCTTTGACTTAGCGATTGTGTTAAAAAATCAGCTCCGCGTCATCTTCCAATGGCAACTAATGAACTTGTCTTAATGTCATGGCTTTGTAAGTTTTTCACACAGTTTTGTTTCAAATCACTGCAGTCGCTGTTCTTACTCTTGCTCACACCATCTCACATTTGGCCAGACAGAGCCTCCCTGCATTAGCCTCTGGGTCCTTTTTATACTTTTGGTACCAGGGATTGAACCCAGAGGTCTTTACCCACTGAGCCCCACCCCAGCCCTTTTTATGTTTTACTTAGAGACAGGGTCTCACTGAGTTGCTGAGGTCCTCACTGAGTTGCTGAGGTCCTCACTAAGTTGCTGAGGCTGGCTTTGATTTGACTTGCGATCCTCCTGCCTCAGCCTCCCCAGCCACTGGGATTGTACATGTGCACCACCCTGGGTCCTTTTGACCCATGCCAGGCCCTCAATGGGCTTCTGTTCTAACAAGACCTCCTGGCTCTTTCATGCATTCCCAGCTGCAGATGGCAAAAAGCCATCCTTCTGTGGACCCCGACTTTCTTTTAGGTGGGAATGATGTTTAGGGCCCAAGTGCAACTGCGGAGGGCTCAGCTGGATTTTTGTGTGCTGGGATATTCGGAGGATAGAAATAGAACATTCATATTTTTAACTAAAAATTTAGTGTTGAACTAAGTGTCCATTCACAAGGGGATTGTAAGACTGGGCTGTTTCCAGGGATCTGTGGGTCCTTTACTCAGCTTCTCCCAGTAGGAACCTTGCTTCAGGATCACACCAAGTTGCTGGGCCCTCATGATTCCCTTTTGAGCTACCACACTTTCCTCCTGCCCCCAAGCCCTCCTTCACCCCTGACAACCACTCATCTACTCTCCATTGCTCTAATTTTATCATCTGGTGATATATAAATGGAATCACACCACGTAACCTTTGGCCTCTTCCTCTCAGTGCAATTCTCTGGAGACTCACCCACTGGTAACATAACATGTTGCTCTGCATATCGATGATTTGTTCTTTTTTATCCCATCCTCTGCATAGACCCAAAGTGGCACAGTCACATCAATGTTTATAGCAGCTCAATTCACAATAGCTAAGCTGTGGAACCAACCAGGTGTCCTTCAACAGGTGAATGGATAGAGAAACTGTGCTATATAAATACACAATGGAATATTACTCAGCCATAAAGAAGAATGCTATTATGGCATTTACTGCCAAATGGATGGAACTGGAGACTATCGTGCTAAGTGAAATAAGTCAGTCTCCATAAAACAAAGACCAAATGTTCTTTCTGGATGTGGATGCTGACACACAATAAGTGGGGAAGGGAAGAATAGCAGGTCATTGGGTTAGAAAAAGGGGAAGGAAGGGAAGGAAGGAGGGATAGGAATAGGAAAGACAGTGGAATGGATTGGACTGAACTTACCTATACTCAAATGTGAATACCTGACAAGCGTAACTCTCCTCATGCACAACCACAGGAATGGGAAACTGGACTCCAGGTATGGACGCTGTGTCAAAATGCACTCTACGGTCATGGTACCTAAAAAGGACAAATAAAAATCATTTAAAAATTTTTGTTCTTCTTATTGCTGATGGCCAGTGCGGGGTACAGAAGTACCCTGTCTCTTTAATCACATCTGGCTGCCTCATCGCTGGCTGTCGGGGGCACACCTGCTCTAGACACTGCTGAACAGGTTTTTGCATGTACACAAGTCCCAGTTTCTCTGGGACAATTACCAAGTGCAACTGCTGAGCTGTATGGTAGTCGTATGTTTCGATGTTAAAGAAACTCTGAGCAGCTGGGCCATTTGGCGATCCCTTTGGAGGTACTTGAGGGGTCCCTTCCGTCTCTCCAGCATTTGGAGTCGTCACTATTTTATTGAACCCTTTGATGTGGGTGCTATTATAGCTCATCAGCTGTCATTTTCCGTTCCCTAATGGCCAGTGCGTTTGGATATCTTTACTCCTGCTTGTTTGACATCTCTGGATGCTTTTTGGTGAGATTCATTATAACATCACTTGCATCTCCTAAGTGGCTTCTTTTATTGTTGAGTTTTGAGAGTTCCCTACTTAATCTGGATTCCAGACCTTCATCTGACATATGCCTTTATCAACATTTTCTCTCAGACTATAGTTTTTTTTTTTATGCTCTTAAATGAGTCCTTCATAAAAACAAATTTATTTTTTTCAATTTTGATAATGTCCAGCTTGTGTAGATTTTTTTGCTTTTATGGATGTTGCTTTGGATGTAAAGTCGAAATAATTCTTTGCCTAGCCCTGGAGAGTTTCTAATGTGTATAGAAAGATGAAAAGGTTTACAGATCAACATTTAAATCCATGCTCCCTTTTGAGTTAATCTTATATAGGGTGTTAGGTTTCTGAAGAGGATCATTTTTCACCTATTGATAAACAAATGCCCTAGTAACATCGGTTGGAAAACTGTCCTTCTTTAATGAACTGCTTTGGGACTTTTGTCAGAAATCTATCATATTTGGGGATCTGAGTTCTCTCTTCTGTTTAGTTGATCGGATGTCTCCACTCACAAATGACACATTTTTTTGATTTCTATAGCAATAGTAAGTCCTGTAATGGGGTAGATTGGCCCTCTAATTCTATCAGTGTTTTAAAAAATCATTTTAGCTCTCCAAGTTCTTTTGCATGTCCATGGAAATCTTAGAACAATCTTATATGTACCTACAGAAAAATATTGCTGGGATTTTTAATAAAACTGTGAAAACCCCATGAATTCAGAGAGAATTAACATCTTTCCTATTTGGGGCCTTTCAGTCTCTAAACATGATAAGTCTCTCCGTTTATTTAGATTTTTTTCTTCTCATCAGCCTTTTTAGTTTTCAACATACATGTCTCATGACTATTTTGTTGGATTTAAGCCTAAGTATTTCATTTTGGTGCAATTATAAATGATGTTTATTGTATTTCAAATTTTTATGCAAATGTCCATAACACACATTTTTTTTCCGTATGTCTATGTTGCATCCAATAACCTTGCTGCACTCATTTACTAGTTCTAAGAGTTGTTGGACTTTGTTCCTTTTTATAGATTCCTTGGAATTTTCCACATAGCGAATCACGTTATCTGCAAAAATAAACAGTTTTGTTTCTTCCTTTCAAATCTGTCTTTGTAGCCGTTTTCATGCTTTACTGAACTTGCAAGAACTTCCTGCACAATACTGAATCAGCCTTGAGACCAGACCTTCCTTCCTTCCTCCCTTTCTTAGAAGTCAACCATTCTTTTCTGACCATAAAATATAATGTTAACTGTACGAATTTTTATAACTCTCTGGGTCAAGTTGAGGAAGTTCCTGTCTCTTCTTATTTTTCTCTAGGTTTTTATCGTGGATGAGCATTGAATTTTGTCAAATGACTTTTCTGCATTGATGGATACGATCATGTGATCATGTGTTGTTAATACAGAGGATTGCATTGATTTTGCCACAATGAACAAGGCTTGTGTAATTCTCATGGGTCTTTATGTGTGGCTGAACTATATCTGATAATATTTCGTAAAAGTTTTGAGCCCAGGGGTGCTTAACCACTGAGCCACAACCCCAGCCCTTTTTGTATTTTATTTAGAGACAGGGTCTCCCTGAGCTGCTTAGGGCCTCACTAAGTTGCCGAGGCTGACTTTGAACTCATGATCCTCCTGCCTCAGCCTCCCGAGCTGCTGGGAAAATAGTTGTGTGCCACCGTGCCCAACATATTCTTCCCTTTTTTTTTGCTTTGTCAATCTTGCTAAATGTTTGTGAATCTCATAGATCTTTTTAAAAAACCAGCTCTTTGCTTCATTGATTTTCTCTATTTTTTCTATTTTATTGATTTCCGTTCTTATGTTCATTATTCCCTCCCTTCTATTTTTTTTTTTGTGTGTGTGTGTGTGTTTTCTTTTTCCTATATTGTAGTTCTTGAAGTGGGAGCTTCATTGACCTGAGAATTTTTTCATTTTCTAACTTATACATTTAGTACTCTAAATTTCCCTCTTGGCACTGCTTTAGGATGCCCCACAAGTGTTGACGTACACTTTCAGTTCATAGTTTTTTTTTGGTTGTTGTTGTTTTGATCCTGGCGATTGGACCTAAGGGTACTTTACCAAAGAGCCGCATCCCCAGTCCTTTTTATTTATTTACTTTCTTTTATTTCGAGACAGGGTCTCACTAAGTTGCTAAGGCTGGCCTCAAACTTGCAATCCTCCTGCCTCAGCCTCCTGAGTCACTGAGAATTACAGGCACGCACCACTGTGTACCTGGCTAGTTAACAGTATTTTTTTTTGAGACTTTCTTTTGACCTGTGGATTATTCAGAGTGTGTTGTTTTGTCTGCAAACATTTGGAAGTCTGTTATTTTTCTGTTATTGATCTGTAATTTGATTCCATTTCCATCGCTGAACATTATGATTTGAATTCTTTTAAATTTTTTGGATATTTGTTTTATAGCCCAGGCTGTGGTCTATCTTAGATATATATTGTGCGATCACTCAGAAAGAACATTTATTCTGATGTTGCTGGGTGGAGTGTGTAATAAACTTTGACTCACAGTGTCTGGTTGTTGTTCTGTATCTTTGCTGATTTTCTGCGAGTTGTTCCATCCGTTATTGAGTGAAGAGACTCGAGGCCTCAGCTGTAACTGTGGACTTGGCTATTCTTGCAGTTCTATCAGAGTTTGGTTCACATATTTAAAAAAAAAAAATTCATGGCCATCTTTGAGTGATTCTTTTACCCATTGATAATTTGGAGATCATTCTTCACTGAAGTGTGCAGAATTTTCAAATATTAATGTCACGTCATTAATTTCATTCAGAAGTGTTATTAAGTTTCCAGAAGGTGTCAAGCTCACTACAACACACACATTTTCCAAAGTTCTCATTTTTTGCTTAAAAATTTGAATTTTATTACTGGCAAAAGTGATGGGCTTGCTTCCATTTTCAAAACAATTATCTTCTGGGCTGGGGAGATAACTCAGTTGGTAGAGAGCTTGCCTCGCATGCACAAGGCCCTGGGTTCAAACCCCAGCACCAAAAAAACAAACAAACAAACAAACAAAAAAACCTTCTAGATTCTTAAGTCTGGCTGGATTCTCTCTCTTTATTTTTTATTTATTTATTTATTTTTTTTTTTTTGGTACCCAGGATTGCACCCAAGGGTACTTTACCACTGAGCCACATCCCCAACCCTTTTTATATTTTATTTAGAGGCAGGGTCTTGCTAAGTAGCTCAGGGCCTTGCTAAGTTGCTGAGTCTGGCATTGAACTTGCCATCTTCCTGCCTCAGCCTCCCAAGCTTCTGGGATTACAGGTGTGTGCCACCCTGCCTGGCTGGATTCGCTATTCTGATTTACTTTCCATTTGTCAGCTTTGCATGAGCACACAACGATCACACTGTTGAAATTACTGAAGCTATTCTAAGTTTCAAAGTTTTATAAATGTGAGAACCAAATCACTGCACAAACCTATAATCCCCAGCCACTCTGGAGGCTGAGGCAGGAGGATCACAAGTCTGAGGCCAGTCTGGGCAATTTAGTGAGACCCTGTCTCAAAATAAAAAAATAAAAAGGGGTGTAGCTCAGTGGTAGAGCACCCTTGGGTTCAGTTCCTAGTACCTTAAAAGAAAAAGATTAGAAGCAATATTTCTGTTTCTACAAACAATATAAGTTGGGGGTTTGATAGGAGACTGTATTAAAACTGTAGATCAGTCTGGTAGAAATTGACATTTTTATAATATCAAGTAGCATATCACTCCCCTGAATTGTATTCTCTTTAATTTATCCGAGAAATGTTTTGTAGTGAATCAGCTTTGCATGCTATTTGTTATATTTATTCCTAAGTATGTTATTCTTTTGATGTTATTGTCAGTGAAACAGTTCTATCTCATTTCCCAAAAGTATATGTAGCTCTTTTTAAAAATTTTTTATAGTCATAAATGGACAGCATGCCTTTATTTTATTTACTTTTTTATGTGGTGCTCTCCATCGAACCTAGTGCCTCACACATGCTAGGCAAGTGCTCTGCCACTAAGCTACAGTCTCAGCCCTGTATAGCTTTTTTTATACAACACGATTGATTGCATAAACAGAACTTTACATTGACAACTTCTTTAGCTCATTTAGACTCCCAACAGGTTTTTGTTTCTTAGTGCTTCTCGCATCCACAATCAGGCCACCTGCACTTAGAAGTCTTACATCTCACTTTCTAAGCTAGGAACATTTTATTCCACCCTTTCTTTTATTGTACCTGCTGGGACCTGGGAGCTGCAGGACAATGAGATATTCTTTTCTCCATCCCTCTTAGGAAGTAAGTATGGCATTAGCCGTAGCGGGCTTCACGGGAGACTTCTAAAAAATCATATTGAGGAAATTTATTTCTACTTCTGTCGGGGTTTTTAGCGCCCTCCCCCCGCCCCCGTTCCCTCCTGACCTGTGGGAGAGATTGGGGGAGCACGCCCTGACCAGGACAGGCCAAGAAAGGTAAAGGTCAACTGGCCGCCCACACCCAGCCCTCCCTCCCAGAGGACAATCAGAGGCCAGGGAGAACAGTCAAAGCAGGATCTCATTTAATGAGAAAACACACGCAGCTAATATAATGTACAGGAGCCAATCAGGGTAAAGGTCTGCAGGGTGGGGAGAGTTCACGTGCACACCCATCCTACAGGCAGTAATGGGAGACACGAGCTGTCCTTGAGGGCAGAAGGGTTCTGAGCCTATCCTAGCGGTGGTCTTCATCACGATCCCCAGCAATGCCTTCTGGCTAATCGCTAGGTGCTCTCTTAGCCACCTGTGGCCCCAGGACTGGGAATCGGGTAGCAGGCAGCAAGTCAAGTTTCCTCTTTTCTGATGCAACATGCCCCAAGTTACATCATACCCTACATACTTCTTTTGGTTAAACATGAATTCCTATTTTGTTATCATAAATGGGCATTGAATTGTATCAAAATGTATGTGTGTGTGTTTATTCTGTGTAGTTATTCATGTGGTGTCTTTATTCTGTAAATGTAATTGGTTGTTTTTACTGATTTTTAAATGTATTAAACCAACATTGCTTTTCTGGAATAAATCCCACTAGGCCATGATATATTGTACTTTTAAAATTCATTTCTGTGTTTTTATTAAAAGTTTTTGCATCTACATTCATGAAGAACATATTTTCATATATTATTCTTGCGATATTTTGCTACGAAGCTTACAACTGGTCCTATAAGTTAGAAAGCACTCACTCTTTTGTTTGAAGAGACACTTTATAAAATTGATATTTCTTCCTTAAATGTTTGAAGAATTCACTGGTGAACGTCTGTTGTGAGCCTGCAGTTATTCAAACCTCTATTCACTTTTATGTCTCCCAAGTTCAGACACCTTCACTGACATTTAAAATGCTATTTAAAAGTAAAAAGCAAAATAGTCCTCTCATGACTTAGGAACAAAATATGAGAACAAGTGTTAGTATTAATCACTAGAATATATTAAAAGGAATGATTCCACCCAAAATAGCAATGCAGATATGATATTTTAGAAATAAACAGAGATAAACACACAGATACCAGATAGAGGGACCAAAAGCTTAGAAAGTGATCTAATATAAACTTTAAAATCCTAGGAAAATATACAGGTAAGACTAAAAAGATTAGACTTTGAAAAGCTGCTAAATTAAATTTTTAATATAATTATAATCATATTAGTAATAACTTATCAAAAGATATTCTAAAATTCATCTGGAGTCATAAATGGGAAGTATAAGCAATAAGTAATATTTATTTATTTATTTATTTATTTTTTAGTTGTAGATGAACCTTTATTTTATTTATTTATATGTGGTGTTGAGACTTGAACCCAGTGCCTCACACATGCTAGGCAAGTGTGCTACCCCTGAGCCCCAGCCCCAGTCCAATAAGTAATATTTGAAAAGTTCATTGTATGTAAGTTACAGAAAGGTTCATTCTTTTAAAAGTCACAGAATGTATATGTAACAAATTCTATACATGTAGCAATAAAAATTATCTTAAATAATAAATAACTTTTAAATTTTGGAGCAGAGAAATAAACTGATAAATAAAAGAAATAGATATAAGAAAAAAAAAAGCATCGTATTATAAATAAAAATTAAAAACATGATATTTAGCTGGGCGTGATGGTGCACACCGTCATCCCAGCAACTGGGGAGGCTGAGACAGGAGGATCGCAAGTTCAAAGCCATCCTCAGTAAAAGCCAGGTGCTAAGCAACTCAGGAGACCCTGTCTCTAAATAAATACAAAATAGAGCCAAAGATGTGGCACAGTGGTGGGGGTGCTCCTGTGTTCAAGTCCTGGTACCCCAAAACAACAACAAAAACCCCATGATATTTGGTAGTATAATTTTGTAGAAAATTGAGAAAAACTTGCTGAAAGGTGTTGTGGAAACTAAGTAATTATTTTGAGGCTATAAAGTTGTTTCCAGTCTTACCATGTAAATAAAATAAATTCTAAAATACTTAAACAATTGGTAAAATCATAACGAAATTTCATATTTTCTGGAAAGGCTTTATAAGTAAATTTCAAAAATTAAGAAAAATTAAGTGGATTAAATGACAATTTCAAAAATCCCTCATGCATAATAAAGCATATTTTAAAAGAAAAAACAACCTAGGAAAATATCCTAAAATATATGAGAAATACAAATTATTTCATGAACTACATATAAATAAACAAAGACAGAATTCACAGAAGTAAAAAATGAGCATATGAAACCAGTCGCAATTTCAAATCAAAGTGTGATCATTTTATAACACTTTATGTCAATTTGGTAAAGTAACATTTTAATCTTGAGCCTATTGATAAAATATGGTAATATGATCATCCATTTTTTTTTAGAGTTGGGGGTTCCTTTTTTGTGGACAGCAATTTGTCTGTAGGCACTAATATTTTCAAAGTGCCATACACCCACTGATTCCCAAAATTCATGTGTTGAAACTTAAGGGCGAGTGCGACAGCATTAAAGGTACGGCCTCTAGGAAGTGAAGTCTGAGGGCAGAGCCCATGTGGTTGGGCAAGTGAGACCCTGCCTCCAAATAAAATATAAAACAGGGCTGGGGATGTGGCTCAGTGGTTAAGCGCCCCTGGATTCAACCCCCAGGACCAAGGAAATCCATTGCTTCCCAAAGTTCTCTCCCTCCCTAAATAGTTATCATTATTATTAAACAGTCTTAATGTTTTAAAACATATTAGAATTTATTTCACCAGCATATGAACTAACCTGGTGAACATTTCATATGCACTTAAAAGAACATGTCTTCTAGTGTTTTTGTGGCATGACATTTTATTAATATCAATGAACAGGTTGACTTACAGTATTAGATCAACATTCTTTTATTCTTAGTTTTCTTGTTTCTTTAACTAGAAATTGTGTTGGCAAATTTCCCCACTGGGTTCTAATAAAATTCACTTCATGTATTTTGAAGCTCTTGTTATGGGTGAATACACACTTAGAATTGCTGAGACAGTTTAATGAGTTGGCCTTCTCTCATTATGAAACATCTTTTTCTATTGCAATTTTGGAATTAATTTCAAGTTTCATTTGAATTAATATAAGAAAGCTACAGCTTCCTTATGCTTATGATTGCGCAGTATCTGTTTTCCATCTCTTTATTGTCTAACATATGTGTGCATTCATATTCAGATTGTATATTTTAGAGAATATATGTGTAGGTCTTGCTTTTTACTCTAGGAGTGTTCATCTTATTTACTTTTTTGGGGGAGAGGGGGTACCAGGGATGGAACTCAGGAGCATTTGACCACTGAGTCACATCCCCAGCCCGATTTTTGTATTTTATTTAGAGACAGGGTCTCACTGAGTTGCTTAGGGCCTCCCTTTTGCTGAGGCTGGCTTTGAACTTGTGACCCTCCTGTCTCAGGCTCTCCAGCTCCTGGGATTACAGGCATGCACCACTGCACTGCCATTTATTTACATATGTGATTATTTACTGATCTCAGTTTAGAGCTATCATCTCACTATTAATTTTTCTGTCCCATCTCATCAAATCCCAAGAATTCACATGGGCTCCTGTCTTTGCTTCTTTTCTGGAAGCTTTTCTTCATGAGTTTTGAAACATATCTTTATAGGATATTAATGACTGATCTATGATATAGATTGGAAATACTTTTTCAATTTTCAACTTTTGACTTTGGTTGTTTGGCTATATGCAGAAGATTTTTATTTTATGGTAGCCAATTTTATCAACTATTTCATTTATTTTAATGGAGCTTTTTGTCTTAGGCACATTATTCTTGAAAGAAGTTGGGAAAGAATTCTCCCAAGTTTTCTTCTAACAACCTCTTATATGATTCCAGATAACTACAGAAAGAGCCTTATTTTTTCAAAAAATTGCCCCTTGTTCCATGTCTCGATGCACTTTATTTACTTAATCCATAATCAATGGGCTCCTTCTAGTATTTTTGCTACTGTAGAAATTATAAATATAACATTTATAAATATAACAATTTATAAATATAACATTTCACAATGCACAAGTATACTTGGAGGAGCAATCTCTAAATTTGAAATTGTTGATTTAAAAAGGAAGAGTAAATGTACCTTCTTTTTAAGGAAATGTATAAAAGTGTCCTTTATCCCACAATTTCACCATCAAAAATTGTAATCATAGTCCTTGTAATAGTCAAGAAAGTGAAATTATAGCTTTGGTTTCATTTACCTTACTGTAAGTGTGAAATTATTTTTCTTTGTGTTAGAGCCTTTTGTAAGTTGTTTTGTTGTTGTTGTTTGGTTGGTTGGGTTTTTTGTTGTTTTTGTTTTTGTTTTGTACTGGGGATTGAACCCAGGGCTGCTTAACCACAGAACCACATCCTCAGCCCTTTTCATTTTTTATTTTGAGACAAGTCCCCACTAAATTGCTGAGGCTAGCCTCAAACTTGCAATCCTCTTTTCTCAGCCTCCCAAGTCTCTGGGATTACAGGCAAGCCAGCAAGCCCTGCTTTGTAATTTTTTCTTTTTTTCCTAGAAACTATAACCTCATATCTTTGTACAATTTTTATTGCATATTTGGTTTATATCTTGGTCATTTTCAGGATTCAGTGGAATATTTAAATCAGCCCTTTGTCTCTGGTCTGAATTGCAAAGTCTCCATTTGCCTTTTGTCATGAAGCATTTGAACTTGATCATCAAGTTCTTTTTACTTAGAAACAAATTCACTCACCAATGTTTCATTTCAGAAAAAAAAAAGCATCTAGTAATCAGAGGAGAAATAGTATGATTAGAAAAAGCACCACTCTGTGACTCTAAGGAAGACAGGGAACAGGAATGGAAACCAAACATGAAAGGTTCCTGGGGAACTTTCCGTGGGCTGGCTCAGCACACAACACTCGAACCTGATTTTAATATCACTAGGCAGACTTGTGTGTCTTCTGTTTTGAAGCAAAAGGAAGTACACTGGAAGGTGGGGGGTTCTGGGGTCTATAAAAGAGCAAGACCCCCACTCCTGCAGACCCCCAGCTCTGGGCCCCCTAAAAAAAAAGAAAGAAAGAAAAAAGAAAAAAATTGTACAATATTGGAAATTTTTTATGAGAAAGAAAAAAGAAAGAAAGAAAAAAATACAAACAAACCTGTAGCTGCAATTAAAAGTTCATAGGGGCCTGGGCTGGGGCTCAGTGGTGGAGCGCTTGCCTAGCATGCATGAGGCCCTGGGTTCGATCCCCAGCACCCACATGAAGAAACTAACTAAACAAAATAAAGGTATTGTGGCCATCTACACTAAAGATATTAAAAAAAAAGTTCACAGGGGCTGGATTGTTGCTCAGTGGTAGAGCACTTGCTTTGCCAATGTGAGGCACTGGGTTCGATCCTAGCACCACCTAAAAACAAATAAAGGCATTGAGTCATCTACAACTAAAAAACAAAAATACAAAGTTCATAGAAAACACAGAAGATAAATGAATGAGTAAAATGAGGTCATGAGGTCGCCATCTGTCAGATCCAGATTGTAGGAAATCCTACAGGATTGAGTGACAAGATACCTTGAGCAGTTGGTGTCACAAGCAGAGAGCCCAAGGGCACAGTCCAGCAGGCCTGCTGCTCCACCATAAGGAACAGTTACCTGAAGGGCTGGGGATGTGGCTCTATGCAGAGCACTGTCCTGGAGGATCAGGCCCTGAGTTCAACTCCAAGTCCCCCAAAGGCGTGGGGCGGGGAAGGCAGTGGGGAAAACCCCTGAGGCAGCTGTTTCCAGGTTTTAGAAAACAGCATCAGGGCTGAATTCCTAAGAAAATGCAAACAGCTGTGAGCCGCAGGGTCACCAGGGCTTACTGCCTGGAGACACTTTCCAAACATAGAACAGAGGTCGTTGGGGGTGAGGAGAAGGCATGTGTGGTCTGTTTTGAAGTGGAGGGATTGTATGAGGTAACCAGAGAGGAAGAAACACGGCAGGGCAGGAGCCTGGAAGCTGTGTGCTGGCCAGGGGCGGTCTCTGGTACAAGGCCAAGGCTCCTGCAAAGGTGCAAGGCCTGACCCTGACAGGCCACGGGGTGACTGAGTGGGGGAGGAAGGGGCGCAGCTGGAAGGAAAGTTCTAGAAGGGTCCACTCCCAGAGTTCCCAGCGGGAGCAGCCAGGACAGGGAGACCCTGCGTGGCTTCTTTCTAGTTTCTATCTTTACAGGGTTCCTTTTTGTGTATGTTGTGAAAAACTGGCCTCAGTTTCCCAGATGCCCACACCATGTCCCAAAACTACTTATGAAAAGTCTCTCTTTTTTTTTTTTTTTTTTTTGTCCCAGTGATTTGAGACATGAACTTTATGATTGACTAGTTTTCCAAAACTTGTCAATCAAGTGTTCTTGATTTTAGGTCTGTTTCATGTGTTTATTTGTCCAGTGGACAAATAAACACATGAAATTAATTCTGTTTTCAGTAGACAACAACTTTTGCAATGCCATTTCATACACTTTAAATCACTTTTCTGAAGAGGTCAGTGGTGAACCCCCATCAGTATTATAAGGAAATTTATTATCTTACTGGCACCTTTCTTTTTTGGCGGATTAACTTGAAAACTCTGCAAACTGATAAAAGGATTTGTTTGTATTGATTTAGTAACTAAAAAGATGAAATTTTTCTTGTTTTGGCACACTTATGGAGTTCTTTGGGATTTTTCACTCTACACAACACATGTCCTTGGCATGGCCCAGGCCCTCCCTGCCAGTCCCAGGAAAACAGGTGGACATGATGGAAAGAGAGCACAAGAATCCCCGGACACTTCCTCTTATATTGCGGGTCAGCAACAGCCTTATCTCTCTCAGGCTTGTGTCATGGTGACCAAATAACGTTCAGTAAAAATGTGTTCAGTTACAACAGAGGCATCCAACACCATCGTAGTCTTTCCTGTGAGTGTTATGGCATTCCAGAATTTGATGCTTCTCAGTCTCACAACTGGCCATGGAGGTGACTTTGTGATTTTTCCTGCACATTCCCCGGAAGAACATTCATCAGCTTCTCAGCAAGAACCTTCCCTGCAGAGCTTCCTGGGAGACCGGCGCCATTGGAACCGTTCCACTGCTCAGGATGATGGGCAAACCAAGCCGCCATCTTTACCTAAGAACCATAAAGAGAAGGGTCCGATGTTGTTATTTCAGATTGATTTCTTCATGTTACCAAATGTTGGGTCCATTTTTGCTCATTGGTAGAGACAGTCGAATCCTGAATCCAAAGACTATCACGTGAAGAAATTTGTTTTGCTGTGTCAAAGCAAACTTCCCCTGATCTGTCCTTCTTTCAACCCAGTGTTCTATGAAGTGTTGGCATTCAGAAGAAAGGTGTTATGGTCGGGACGTGAGCTGTCCCCCAAGAGCTCAGGAGTGGAACAGTGAAAGTGTTTAGAGAAGAAACGATCGGGGTGTGAGACCCTTAATCCAAACAGTGAATTGATCCTGTGATTGGATTAACTGGGTGGGTGGGGTGTGGCTGGTGGACGTGGGTCATTGGGGGCCCACTCTTGGGTATATATGCTGTATCTGGCCAATTGAGTCTCTCTCTCTGCTTTCTGATCACCATATGAGCTGCTTCCCTCTGCCACACTCTTCTGCCTTGATGTTCGGCCTCACCTTGAGCCCAGGGAATGGAGCCTGCTGTCTATGGACCAAGACCTCCAGAACTGTGAGTCCCTAATAAACTTCTCCTTAAAATCATTCATGTCAGTTCTTTTAGTCACAGCAGTGAAAAAGCTGACTCAACCAAGAGGATACAATTTAGATCTGAAAAATGAGATATTTCTCAGTCTGCAGCATGAAATGTAATCTAAAACCTGTCGATATTATATACATTAGTATTTAATGTGCTTAATTTTTATGCACAATGGTTTAATAAGGAGAGAGATCATTTTTAATGTCACCTGTCATCATGGGCTTCTTACAACTAAGCCTTCAATATCTTCATTTTCACCACCTTAATTACTATGGATTCAACATGAAAATCTGTTCCAAAAGGAGATGAGGCCCTCCCGGAGATGGAGCGCAACAACCCACTCCTTAAATACGGAATGTGCGTTATGATCTTCTGCCAACATCTCAGCATGGAAAGGAGAATAAAACAGTGATTTTGCAGTTTTTGAAGAAGAAGGATGAACATTTTCTCTGATGATCAAAGTCAATACCAACAGTGGTCAGTCAAGTTGACGGTGTGCACCTGGCTTATCATCATATCATACAAGGGATAAGAGTGTCATTGTACCTCTGTGGTTTTCCTCCCTAAAAAAGCAGGTTCTGCAAGCCCCACTTGGCGCTCTGTCCTCCATGTGGACTCTGCTCCTCACTATTCCCCCTGGGTGTCTGTGAGATGGGTCTAGATTGAAGTTTTCCAGACATAGATGAAGGACCCTGACATGACCCCACCTGTCTAGACGTACACCTTGAGAGGATTGGGAGGGGGGGTTCAAGTCAAGGTCAGCTTTGAAATGTTGGTTCCTCTGTTCTGTGTGTGTTCACTGAGTACAGCAGTGTGTATATGCTGCGTATGCTAATGTATGTGTCCTCAGGGCCTGTTGAGCATCACTTGTGGGCATACGATCACACACTGAGTAGGCTCCTCCAGATCTTTATTGAATAGAGTTCTACTCGCTTTGTAAATGCAGTATTATTATTATTATTATTATCATTATTATTATTATTATAAAAACCACATGTGAACACGCATTAGACTTTGACCTTATCTCTGGCTACCAACTCAGGATGCTCAAGCAGGAACCATAGAAGTCATCCTTAACTCTTTGCCCCAGATCCCCCAAAGGAAGACTGGCTCTTTTCCCTTTTAACCCCTAGATAACCAACACATGTCCCTCCTTCTCCTATCCGTGAGGCCATGAACTTATTCCAGCAACTCCAGTACTCACTCAGAACCCTCTTACCTGCCTCTGATCGGTCATATGTCCTTTGGTCCACTGTCTGTGCAACAGGGACTTATTCTCACTTTCACCTGCAGGTACCCGAGGGGCAGCCACCTGCATGCTTGAAGATTTAGCAATCCGCCTCCATTTTGCATCTATTTCCTTAGCTATGAGTCACCTGAAATTCCAGGAAAAACAGGCCTGATCCATAAACATCTAGTGATGAGTTGAAACTACTCCCTGGCAACAGCTGCTTTCTTATCACAGAAGAAGCCCTGCCTGTCTTATCCTGGGATGACAACAATGAAGGACACCGGCAGGAATGCAAGCCCTCACCCCTTCCCCTGCCAATCCCCTTTCAGTCACTGTCAGCCCCTCCAAAGGGCACAGATCTCTCTTGGTCAGCCCGGGATAGCCATGCTGGTTAAAGTTCCTTTCCTGCTTTACACCATTACTTTTCCCATTTTTTTGTTTGGTGCCAGTGGCCAGACCCGATTCGTTAGACCCCCTTGAGTTGGGCTTCTGGTTGAGAACTCTGCTAACGTCTGCACAATAGCCACAGTGATTGTTCAGGGCTCAGTACCTGGAACTTCCACTCTGCCCAACTTAGTAGCAGGCCCGGCTGCCTTCACCCAAAAGAACAACTGTAAAAATCAACAAAACTGTGAAGCAGCCGTTTCCAGGCATTGCACAACAGGCTTAGGTGGGCAGCAATCCTTCAGGAGACTGACGCTCGAGGGAAGAGAGTTACAAGATTGCCATCCCTCCATCCTCTATCTTTCTGTTCTGGGAATATCTTCCTGCAGGTTAAGTTCAAACAGAGCAATGGTCTTGAGCTAACTGGAACTTGGCCCAGGACATTCAAGGAATGGAATCTCTAGCACGTGGGGAAGAGATGTGTGTCAAAGGTTTGCTTGGGTTCTGTGCTGTTTTCATTCACAACACTTTGGATACCGAATGCATGGGTTTTTTTCTTACACCAATCGATGATCCAACCTTCCAACACCAAGTGAGTGTCCTAGAGTGTCAATTCTGACACTAACTAGAGGTAGTTGGCATCAGACTCCACAGGCACAGGCTCAGTCCCACAAGACTGCCTTCACTTCAGATGCCACCCAAAGCCTTGGCTCCCCAAGGAAGCAACATTTCCATCTGGGTTGGCTACAAATCAGGGGAGTCTCAAAAATACCTGGCCCCTTTCAAGTATGATAATTTGCCACAACAGCTCACAGAACTCAGGAGAGCACCTTATTTAGTGTTTACCAGTTATTTGAAAAGAACAACTCAGGAACTGAAGAGATGCGTAAGGAAGGTGTGGAAAGTACGCAGAGCTTCTCGAAGACTGTCACCCTCTCAGCAAGCCAGTGCATTTACTCCCCAACCCAAAAGCTCTGAGTCTCATTTACAGAGAGTTCAGTCTCCAGCTGCCCACACCTCCATCCCTGGTAGCTGGTAGGTGGGGCTGAAGGTTCCCAGCCTCTGGACCCTTGGTCTTTCTCTTGGCTAATTCTGGAATTAGGGCCGCCACCTGAGCCAACTAAGTAGCTTAAACTCAAGTATGAGGAAAGACCCATAATGAATAATAAAAGGCACTCCTGTCCCTCAAGGAAGCCCAAAGGTTTTAGAAACTTCCAGGAACTAGGGACAAAGACCAAATATATAAATACCACGGAATTTAACATGGAATCTGGAGTGGGCAAAAGTCTAATTATACAGGAAAAATATTTCATGAGGCCCAGAGGTTGTCTGCTATGAAATTGAGAAAGAAATTGTTACAGCAGATGCTCTCGCTGAGAGCCACGAGGACTGACAGACAGGAGAAGGCTCCATGCTCACCCTTGGTAAAGGGTAAGGACTCCATCTGAGACAACGGACCATGCCCTAGGGTTAAGGAGAGGGTGACAGTCTTCGAGAGTTAGCCCAAATATTTAAAGAATGTGGGAGCCTGGGAAGTCCTCAGGCAAAGGTTTTTTAAAAAAAAAAAAATAAGACTTGTACACACAGGATTTTTCCATTTTTCTTCCCTGTGCCCAGCTGGAGAGAAGAGAAAATCATTTAGGGAGGAATTGATTGAAGAGCAAAAATCCCCGAGTACAAGAAAAAAGAAAACAGTATGATTTGTCCCACAGCAGCTTGGAATCGAAGGTGACATTTTTTTTCCCCTCTGGTCTCAAATTGATGTGGACACTTGCTTATGCAGCTTACATTCCAGATGGATATCAGACTGGCACATACGGAGCAGAGAAAATGCTCTTTTGATAGTGAGAGGCAAAAAGCTTATCCTCGGGCAATTTGGCCATTATTTTTCTGGTCTCCTAGTAATTTGTTCCACGAGTGGCCGTGGAACAAGGTTGAAGCCTGCCAGGCTACCTGCT